>NC_085138.1:15838089-15902939 GCF_035046485.1 Aedes albopictus
GGAATACAGTTCATTAGTAGTTTGACCGAAGACAGAACTAGATGTGTTTAATACTAGTGTCTAAATCCGAAGAACCGTTACTTAATTATTACAACTGTCGGCGAGGATTAATTTTTACTAAAAAGTGAAGTGCAATTCTAAAGAATTTTGCGACAAAGATCGGTCGGAGCGTGCATTTTTTGAAGTTTTGTGAGTAAGATAAATTCCTACCTTACAAGTTCCTTGTGGTGGCCGTACGCAAAAGAAGGCTTTGGCTTACCCTTTGGTGCTTGTGTTTGGAGGAGAGCGTGATTTAAAGCGGATAGTGAAGAATCCCTAGTTTTTTTTTTCTTTTTCAATAAATTGTGCGGAATAAGGAATTTAAGCATATGTGAATCACCGATTTTGCTTATAATTGTGATTTGAAGCATAGAGAAAACCACGTTTCTACCGACGCCGCATCAGAGGCGTCTTTTGTTCGTGTGTTTCTTTTGTTGGTGCAGAACAACGGCCTTTTCACTCAAACCATCGACCATTTTTTATTCATGGTGTCTTTTGTTTCAACAGAGCTGGTGAGTTGATTTTCCGGTGAGTGAGAAGATTGGCAATAAGGCGGCAAATTCTAGTACTTCAGTTATTATCCAGTGAAAGTGTGTGTACTGGAGCCCTTTGTTTGCATCACCGAGTGCAGTGTGAGATCATAGTGAGTGAAGATAAGAGGCATCAGTGAAGGGCTACAACACACATCGGTGAAGCAGTACTAGATTTGGTCGAGTTGCTGTTGCACCAAGTGCATGTGGGTGCAGTGAGGCAAGTGTTGCCAGAATTACTCGATTTTTTTTTTCGGGAAATCAACGCTGTAGAATAATTCTACGGGAGGCTGTTTGTTGCTGTTGTTGGTGATTCGTGTTGCTGGTTGCTGCTGGATTTTGTTTTGCTTCGATTATATTTGGATTATTTTATCAGCAAGGTTTACCAGGATGTCATTGACAACAACCTGTGATCCTTTTATCCCGGGTACCATTCCTTTCGCGCAGTATGTGGAGCAGTTAGAGTGGTTGTTTGTTCACAATAATTATACTGAGGATAGATACAAAGCATCATTTTTAGCCGTTTGCGGTACCGAGGTGTACTCGCAGTTGAAGCTTCTTTTTCCGGGACAGAATTTTAAGGATGTTGCTTATAAAGATATGGTTGAAGCATTAAAAAAGAGATATGATAGGAAAGATTCTGAAGTCATTCATAGCTATAAATTTTGGACCCGGAAGCAAGGTCAGTATGAAAAATCTATTGATTTTGTGTTAGATGTAAAGCACTTAGCGGAGGAATGTGATTTTGGTGCCTTTAAAGACAGAGCAATACGAGATGTATTGGTAATAGGAATCAATGATAGGCAATTGCAAAAACGACTTTTCGATGAGGAAGACCTCACTGCGGCTAAAGCGGAAAAAATTATAGTTAACCAGGAATGGGTAGCAGAGGGAACAAGTCAGATAAAAGATGACGATAGAAAAGTTAGTGTGATTGCTCGACTAGGACGGCGATCGGATCATCCCACTCCACCAAGATCTTTATTTAGGGGCAGAAGCAATAGCAGGGACAGGTCTTTTTCTTCTAGGGATAATTATAGAGGAAGGTATAATGACCGGCGAAATAGTTCAGGTAGACAATCCTATGTGTGCTCGTATTGCAAAAAGAAGGGTCATACAAAAAAATACTGTTATAAATTGAAAAAGGATAGCCCTCGTAAAGATAGAAATCTAGAAAAATCATGTGTTAAATTTGTGGATTCACCGAAGCGTACAGATGCTGGATCGTCAGGGTTGTTTAAGCGATTGCAAAGAGAGATTGAGTCCGACATTCAATCAGACGACGATGATATGACTTGCATGATGATCTCAGCTATAAACAAGATAAACAATCCATGTTTCGTAGAAGTAGTGGTTGAGAGAAGAAGACTTGACATGGAAATTGACTGCGGGTCGGCAGAGAGCGTCATATCTGAGGAATGTTTTGCTAAAAATTTTAAGTCTCTTCCTATTAAGGTCTGCAATCAAAGGTTAGTGGTGGTTGACGGAAAACGTTTGAAAGTTTTGGGTAAAGTAGAAGTTAGTGTCAAATTAGGAGTTGTGAAACAGAAGCTGAATTTAGTAATATTGAGATGCAACAATGATTTCACACCCCTCATGGGCCGTACATGGCTGGACATATTTTACCCAGGATGGAGAAACACTTTCACTAAACCCATGGCATCTGCGGCTGGAGTCAACATGTTGAGAGAGGAGCAAACCGTTTTGGATTTGAAAAGTGACAATTGGAAGCAAGATTGTTTTGGCGCACAAACGTCAGCTAAAGACTTTGCCTGTTCCGCGCCGGAAAACGTCTAAAATTTTAGTCTTCCATGATGATCAGGCGGCTCAAAATCAACAAAACGCCACCGATTTTGGTTCTACAAGTAACAGCAACAGTGCAAATGCCAGCCCCAGTTGTCACATCCAGTCTAATAGCATCAAAAGCAGTAAACGAAAGCGGGACGATATCGAGGAAAATTTGTCAGATACAAGTTCTGATTTTTACGGTTTCGCTGCCGAATCTTTTATCTTTTTGGGGGAAGAAGGCCCTCATTCGAATGCCAACGTAAGTGAAGATAATTTGGAAAGTGTTCGTCGTTCGAAAAGGAAAACTAAAAAGAGAAAGCATGATGATTATGTATATTATTAAGTTAAAAGTGTATTGAAGTAGTAGAACATTAAAATTTCTTGGATTGAAACATCCTATCGATAAGAAGAAAACAATAATACTTGTGATCGAAATAATTAGTAATAAAACATTGAATTGTATCATTTTACATTCTGAATTTGTTAATAGCTTTAGGGGTCAGATAAAATACCTTCTAGAGGGATAAGGAGTTGTAGGATTCAATAGACGATACCTGTTCATTGGGTGGTAAAATGGACAAACCCCTTTTGAGAGGAACATGAGAAATAGAGAGAGAGAATAACAAGAGCAGATAGGCAGAGCCTAGTATTGTAAAGAGGAATAGGTGGAATACAGTTCATTAGTAGTTTGACCGAAGACAGAACTAGATGTGTTTAATACTAGTGTCTAAATCCGAAGAACCGTTACTTAATTATTACACTATTTTCGGCTCTAACACCGCGTGCCATAAACTAGCTGTATATGTAATGCATCCTTACATTTGCACTTACGCGAATGCTTTAATATCGCGACTTCGATTTGGTGCTCCTTTGTTTTTCAACTTACCAAATATCACATAAAATCATCAAACAGGCATACGAATGCAAAAATGGTTTATTGGTAAAGAAAGTATTCAGCTTATAACTGTATAAGGGTCGATAAAATAAAAGCTAAAATACACTGCCTGTTCAAGTAATGATGTAATACATTGAAATAAGAATAATAAGACCATTTTTTTAACATCACGGAAACAACAGGAGATTGCTAAAGGTTGATTTTTATATAGAAAAAAAAAGATCAGTGAAGCTTCGGGATGAAATTGTCAAAGTCGAAATTAGAAACGGCTGAAGGTAGAAAGGTATCTTTTATGTATTTCATAAAATTTTGTGAAAGAACTTTTAAAAGATTCTTTGAAGAAATTATTTTAAAAATTCTTCTAAAAAACTCTCTAATTTGCTGAAATAACATATGGAGAGGCCACTTGAATCAATGAAATTATTTCTCCATAAATTCAATGGAGTCTTTGTTAATTAGTTCTTCAAGGAAGAAAAATATAATTTGAAATGAGTTGAGTGAAAAATTCGATGAGTTGAAGAATTGGACGACAACTTCAGTTAGAATTCCATCCAGAACAAGTTCATGTCTTCATGCTTAATTATAGGGGTTATAGTTTGTGCGAAATTTCATCTTTTTGGATTTGAAAAATAAAAATCCCGAATCCCGAGATTTTTTTCCAGTCCGGGAAACTACACGACCCTCTACCCTAGATATCCAAGTTTTACCAAGTACTCTTTGATGAGATTCCTGCAGGAATTCTTCATCAAATTCAACCAAAAACTCCAAGGGTTTCTCTTAGGATTCCTGAGGGAATTGCTCCAGAGATTTTTACCAGGGTATCTCCGATGATTCCTCTGAAAAAAATGCTAGAGTTCTTTCATGAATTCCCGATAGTGTTTCTGCGAAAATTCCTAATTAAATTTATCCAGAAACTCCAGAAGTTCAACTCCTGCTTGAATTTCTTCGGTGATACTTTTTGGGTTTTCTCCAGGATTGAACGAGACTAAATACTATTGTCATAATATAAAATTATAAATCAAATTTCACATCAAATTTGCAATAATGAGATTACGTGGACATGTTTTACGCACGAAACTTTTGTTATTTCGAATTCTTTTCAATTTAATTTAATTTTATTTGTTATTATTGTATCACGTATTTTTATTCTCCACAACCGCAATATGGTTGGTACATTTGAAAAGCCTGTAGAAATAATCCTTTTCGTTCGCTTACAATGAACTGGTCCGCCTCGCTAGACGATGGAAAATCCGACCGTTGTTAATGGAGACATGTGTGTGTTGTCTATTCGGTCTATTCTATGCATGAACATTTTTCCCAGAACGCTTCCAGTCGCTTTCTACGCTGAGGGATGGCTCCCTTCATCCTCCGTGGAAAACTGTATGGAGTTACTGCACTCCTGTAGAAGTGGTAGGGTTTTTGTTGTTTGTTCGAAGTGGAGTTTGTTGTTTGCCTCTCGATATAGTTAATCCGTGCGCTTCGAAGCGCACTTGGTAGCAAGCATATTTTGATTAAAGAAGGAAATCTGTGAAGATAAGTTTTTTTATTGAAAAAACAAAAAAACTCACATAAATTGTTAAATAGTATTGCAATTTGAACGCAACTTCAACTTAAATTGTTATGGCAATTCTTATAAAGCATACGAACTTTTTTGCTTAGGATTTTTACAATGATTTTCGAAATATCTTCCTGTTAGGAAATACTAAATAGAAAATGTCATTATTTATACCAATAAAAACACAACTCCTTACGTCGTCACGTCCCGTTTTCTCGTTTGGCGTGAGACTCGTGTCTATTCAAACCAGATTCCCGGCAGCTGTTGCGAGAAGGGTAGGACGAAAACATGATTAGGATCGTGGGATTTTCGAAATGAACGTAAATTGTTTTGTCGTATTGCCTGGAAATGAGATTATTTATTTATTTTTTTTATACAAAGGCTTTACGTGAACTTATTTTACATCATCAATTTTAATCCTTAAAGAATTCTGGCTTCTTCTTCTGTGCACTTTTAATTGTTTTTTTTTTGTACAAATTTTTAAATTGTTTTAATTAAAAGGATCATTTGTAATATCAGGTATGTACGCTTGAAAAACATAAAATTAGAAAAACGCAAAGTCTTCCTCGCTGAATTCGTTGTTTTATATGTCCAGAAGCAATTATCAAAAATTAAGCGAAATTGACTTTTTAGTGGTGTTAAATACTTAGTTTCATATTCTAAATCTGCATGCTAAACTAAGTCGAAATTCATTTTTTCATGATTTTAGGAAACAAACCATTAACGTTTACCAGAAACTCAAAAGCAGTTTTTTCGTCGGAATCAAAATTATTTTCTATGAAAACTCTTCATTGTACTCTATACTCACCATCTGAATCACAGTGAAATAATTTTCAATGACGGTTTTGTGATTTTGAGCAAAAAAACTGTTTTTGAATAATTGATGATTGCTATCCGGTGGAACTGGACCAGAATCCGGAAGTGGCCACATGACCTCTCTCTGTGTGGTCTCAAATAGTCGCCACTTTCATACCTGCTGAACATTGATATGGATGGAGCATCATGCCTCTGCACTGAACAGAAACTGCGAAAAGGTAGAAGTTTTTCTTAATTTTGACAAATGGCGGAGGGCGCCTAGTGTACGGCAATGGGAGGGGTTTAGTTTAACCCCTTGTTTAACCCCCAAAACTCCTACCTTGTGCACGGGTGTGTGGAGGATGTTAGTGGTACTATTTTAGACCTCACAGAGGTCGCGCGGCTACTTTTTGATCCTAGTCCAATTCCATCGGATCTAGATCCCGGCAAATTCAAGCAAAGTCAGCTGAATATACAGTGTGACATATCAACTCTTCTTCTTCTTATTTGATGGCTCTACGTTTCCACTGGAGCTTGCCCTGCCTCTCTTCAACATAGAGTTCTTTGAGCACTTCCGCAGGCTAACTGGACATATCAACTCATATCTATTTTTAACCCGTAAACACTTGGGACGATCTACTTTTGGCAGAAATGCAATATCTTCTTTGTTTTAAAACATTTTACCCCGGAGTTTTTTTTATAATGAAGGGGAATAGTTGTGCTAAGAAATGCATGGTACCTCCCCTCTTTACACCCTTCCCCCTTTGCACCCCACTCTTTTGTTGGTATCCGAAAATACGTGTTTTTTTTGTATTTTTATGAATTTTATATGTTTTTGCTCAAATTTCATCGTTTTACTAATCATCAATAGTTTTTACTAATCCTTGACATACAATGTATTACTACCCATCATATTCTGTTGAAGTTTTGATTCCAGAGCTATTCTAAGACCTCCAAAGTACTCCGAAGTTTGCGTCACAAATCCAACATTCTAAACCAAATTTGATACACGATGAATCATCACAGAACATAGTCTACGCTACTCAGAAAGCCTCAAAGCACTCCTAGAAAATTTATGGTACATGAATTGGGTGATCTATGTCATTCAAACTACTCTGGAATTCATTTTCTTAAGATCTACAGCATCTATCATCATTTGTAGAGTGAACTAGAAATTTAGTCACGTTGATGTCCATTAGACCTCGCAATGTTTCGAGCAATTCAATATTGTAGTAGTTGGACATTCCGTGAAATACAAATGACCTCCAAAACACTTTGGTCTACACTGCTAATGGAGCCTCACTGCACAACTATAATGCTTTTGGTACATTCATGGGATATTCCAGGCTTCCCAAACTATTCAGGAATTAGGAACTTCAAGGTCTACGGGCTCTACTCTTGTTGCTGTTCACTCTATTGGCATAATTCTTTCACGATTGTGTCTGTTGAACCTCCTAATATTACAAGTAAATATATCTATGTGTGTTGCTATTTGGGTGTCCACTGGCATACAAATTGACCCAATGTATTTTGAAGTATGGGTCTCAATATCTGTAAATCTAAGGATATTTTATTGTAGCAAAAGCTCGTGGAATATAATCTACGCTACTCTTAGAGCCTCAGAGTGCAATTCTGATAGCTTAGCAACATCCACTTGGTGATCTAGATCATCCAAACTATGCCGGAATACAAACCTTCAAGATCCACAAGCTCTACTCTTGAATCTCTTTACTTTATCGGTGTAGCTCCTCCAAAAAATCCTTCAGGAATTCCTCCAAGACTTTCGCCAAGAATTCCTCGAAGAATCATTCTAGGTATTCCTCCAAGAATTTCTGCCAATAATTCCTGGAAGAATTCATCCCGGAATTTTTCAAGAAATTCCTCGATCCAAGAGTTCCTCCAAGAATTCTACCAGAAATTCCTACAAGAATACTTCCAGAATTTTTTCTAAGAATTTCTTCAAGAATCGCTCCAGATATTACTCTAAAAATTCTGCCAAGAATTCCTCAAAGAATCCCTCTAGGTATTTCTCCAGAAATTCCTCATAGACTTCTGCCAAAAAATTCTCCAAGCATTACTTCAGGAATTCTCCCAAGCGTTTCTCCAGAAATTCCTCTATGATTTTTTTCAAGAAGCTCTCAAGAAATTTCTCCAGAAATTCCTCAATGAATTTCTCCAGAAACCTGCAGGAAATCGTCCAAAATTATTCCAGAGATTCATCGGAGATTACTTTCAGGCATTTCTCCCGAAATTCCTCCAGGAATTCGTGAAGATTTGTTTTCAAGGAATTCTAACAGAAATTACTTCAGGAAATCCTCCAGAAACTTCTTCAGGAATTCATCGAAGATTTCTTCCAGGAATTCCTCCAGGGATTTTTCAGGATTTTTTTTCAAGAATTCCTCCAGAAATTCTTCCATGAATATACACCCAGGGTCCTTTAGGAAACATTTAGTAATTCCTCAAGAAAATACTCCTGGGATTACTCGTTCGAGAATTTCTTCAGGGATTTCCTCAAAAAATCCTCCAAAAAATTTGAAGGGATTACGCTAAAAATTCCTCTCAAAATTACTCAAAATTACTTATCTATATTACTTATCTTCAGAAACTCCCCCAATAATTCTCCCCCCAAGGAATTCATCCAATAATTCATACCTAGAATTTTCCCAAGAAGCTCTTCAGGAATTCCTTCGAAAAATCCTACAGGAAAATCCCCAAGAATTTCGCCACGGGTCCCTTTATAACTTCTGCCAACAATCCCTTCAGGAATTTCTCCACAAATACCTCCAAGGATTTTTTCAAGAAATTCTTTCAAGCATTCATCTTCTAGAAATCCTTTCATGAATACCTCCAAGAGTCTTCCAGAAATTCATCAACAATATACTCCTGGAATAACTCCAGGAATTCCTCCGAGAATTCCTTTAGGTTATTCTCCAGGAACTGCTCCGAGGCTTCTTCCCAGTATTTCTCTAAGAATTCCATCAGGAGTTTTTCAAGAATTCTGTTAAGAATTCCTTCAACAATCTCATCAGGAATTTTTCCAAGAATTTCTCCAGCTATTCCTCCAAAACTTCTGCTTAGAATTTCTCCAAGAATCCGTTCAGGAATTTCTCCAGAAATTCATTCAAGAATTCCGATAAGAATTTCTCCAAGACCTGCTCCAAGTATTCTGTCAAAAATTCCTCCGAGAATCCCCCAGGCATTTAACCAGGGATTCCTTTATAAATTACTCTATGAATTCCTGTTTTTTTTAAATATACCTTCAGGAATTCTTCAGAAATCCCTCCAGAAATGCCTACAATGATAAGTTTTTGTTCCATAATATGAAGTAGAATCTGAGATTACCATCTTAGCAGCAACAGAGCAATTGCGGATATTTCCCCGACCGTCCCGTTCGTCCTTAAATAAACTATGATTTTTCAAGAATATTTATAATATTTTTCTAAAAAAAATCATTTGAAGGCGCTGAATTTTGAAGATAAAACCACAGACAACCAGACGTAACACCCTGAACGAATTTCATGGAAATCCATCGCCCAGTTCACACTATAGTGTATAGGTATTGCAGACTACATCTCAAATTGGACTATCACACTTTTTTTGGTACGCCTAAAAAGTGTGATAAAAGTGCACATTTGCCTCGGATCGTCTCGACGTCTTCGGTGCACTTATTCCTCCATTTACAAGGAATAAGTGCACCGAAGACTTCAATACGATCCGATGTATCCCTGCAGTGTAATCACACTTTGAATGTGTGTGCACACTATTGTGTCAGTCCAATTTGGGGTGCAGTCAGCAATATACCATAGATTTAACATCAAGATATAAATGTCAGGAACAAATCAGGACGATTTTATGACGCCATTCGCTCCCCCAGTATATTCGCCTGCCTGTAATTTCGCTTGAAGCGACGCCGTAACTTCATCTGGTTTTTCGCCCGTCGATCTAAGCAACCATCGCAACCAGATTTTTGATGTTTATTTACTCCACGCACACTTGAACGTCAAATATTTAGAAGTTCAGGGAAACTCCACTTCGGCAAGCGCGACCCGTCCGTTCCACGTGCTCCCCAATATTCAGCGGGGAGTCGTAATTCACAACGTGTGAAATGCCCTCGTGAGGACACACCCGACCAGGGCGTGCTCATGGTCATCCTATTCCCGATCGCCGTGCAAGCTAATACAAACTCGCTCGACAGATCACACAGCGCAACATTTGTTTGTCTCAAGAGCAAACTTATGTGTCTCCGAAGGATTTTGGGCCGCTGAATCCGAATCCGGGCTCAGATTTGCTCCAACACGTCACAGTTTTGAGCTATACTTCAATTTATAGGGCAAAATATGCGATTTTGGGTTTTTTTAACTGCAAGCCATTATGCTTGGAAATATTGTTTTTAAGCAATCAAAAGGTTAATTGGTCAATTAACATCTTGTGGTGGATACACCCTGACTACGCCTGTGTGTTTATAGAGTCAACTCGAACGACCGTGTTTATGCATGGTAGCATAAACACATTGCGGTAGAGTGCGATAAACTATAAGTTGCACACGCAGCAAAAAGGCGTGTGACACACCACCTCGATTGAGTTAAGAAGTAGAAATAAATCATTCATTCTTAGTTACAACGGCAATCGTGGCAGACTAACTCATCCGAACCTTTCCCCAGAAGTCAGAACAAGACATGGCGATCCTGCCAGGAGGTGTCTGCCTGTGAATTAAAGTTAATTACGGTACTGTGAAAGTAATTAGTGAACAGTGAATAACCGTGTGAATAACCGTTGAAATGGGCTGGTTTTCGGCGGACGAGATCGTCGCCCCGACCAGCAGTGTTACAAGTGCACCATCCAATAGTGGACACCTTACGGCACAAACCGTGGCCCTGTGTGTTCTAGCAGGTGTAGCCGTAGGATATTTGTTGGTAAAAGCAGTGATCAAGTGCCATCGCCAGCAAACGGAGAGAGTCGCCGAACGAGTGTCCCGCTTGGCAAATTTGCCAGCATAATAAACATTACCCAACATTATGAACATTTCGTGGCCGAGCAACTTGTGAATCATTTAGGCAGTTTCGGACATGGCAGAGCGTGCAGTTAGGATGGCAGAAATCAGTAACGAGGAATTACACGCCAAGGAGCTGATTGTTGAAGCGGTGTTCCAGATTGGATCGGCAGCTGTGATGCGAACCGGACGACGCGACCACATGGACACTTACAATTTCAATTATGGGGAATTGAGGATGGCGTTAGAAGAATACCGTTGTCGGTTTCTGACCAGATAAACCAAAAAAGGAAGTATCGACAAAAAATAAGTTAATTGAAGAAATATTAAAGTTCGTCAAATTTTTAGGTACAACAAACAAGACTATGGATGTACAAATGATTCGACATACGCATATAAGTTTTCTTGGGCAGTACACAACAAGAATTCCATGCAAAGGAAGTTTTAATTGTAAGTAATATAAAACAAAATGATTAAGCGATTCTTTTATGAAATGGAATGGACAGATTTTTTCAAATTGAAGATGCAATATTGAAATTGCATAGTAACCTTCGTAAATATAGTGATTATGCTACTGCAACCAAACAAATTAAAATAGATACATTGATTAATTTAAATAAAGAATTAAAGGAAATTGTAACAAAAAATAAATTTGATACAGAGTTACAAAATTCTCTCATTGCTAGGTATCGGCAACTAAAAGAGTTCATAAACGAAGGAATTGAAAGGTTAAACGGTAATATTTTGGACGATTCGATTTTAGAAAATTTGTTCATTCAAGAGGAGTTTGGGCAACAAGTAATCAACATGGCACAGAAAATTGATTTGAGCATAGCCTTACGGCTCGTCGATAAGTTTAATGGCGAGGCCGATAGGTTGCTTGGATTTTTCGAAACAATCGATCTACTAAAAGACTACTCTGATGGAGTCCCTGATGCAGAATTGATTAAGTTTATTAAAACCAGGTTGATAGGTCCAGCTCACGGTGCAATAACCACCGCGACGACTTTGGCTGAAGTGAAGAAACTTTTAAAAGACAAATTTTCAATTAAATTTAGTCCGCAGGCCATTGAGGCGGAGATGGCCAGTATGAAACAACAAAAGAAAACAATATCAGAATATGGACATGAAATGAATGAGCTGGCGGCGAAACTATCCGCAGCTCATGTATCGCAAGGAACCTTTTCCGATGAATCAGCGGCAAGTGCCATTGTGCAACCCGTTGCCGTGAAGTCGTTTACGAATGGTCTGAAAGACCATAGAACTCAATTTTTCCTAAAAGCGCGTAATCCTAATACCCTTGTGAAGGCTATCAGTGATGCGCTAGAGGTACAAAACACTGAAGAGGAATCAGCTATGTGGTTTCATGCTAGTCCCTCAAGGCAAAAACCCCAAAACCCTTATCGAGGACGAGGATTCCAGACCAGAGGATTCTCAAGTTTCCGAAGAGGAAACAGATCCAGAGGTTATGGCCACAATAGAGGTCGTGGTAGAAATCAATACAACCACTACGACCAGCACCAAAACAACTACAACCACCAAGCTCAGTACAATAATCAACCAAATAATAATCAACACCAATATCAACCAAGAGGAGGGCATAACAATAGAGGAAGGCAGGGACATGCAAACGTAGCAATCCCTGTGCCTCAACCAAGACCAGAACCTCCGGAAGATGACGTAGCAAACGTCATTGATCTTTTTCGTGAGTAACTCAGGAAAACGACTACCATCAATAAATTTTTATATCAAAGACCAACAAATTCCATTTATCTTGGATAGTGGAGCTAGCTGTTCCATTATTACAGCACAACTTGTTCCACCGAGAACGGTTATTGATGAAAATGATACAATCAGAATTCGTGGAATAAACGGAACAACTTACGCCCTAGGAAGTATTAATGCACGCCTGTGTTACGAAAATGCAATGTTTACAGCAAAATTGTATGTTGTTAAGGGTCTTCCCCCAAATGTACCTGCGTTACTTGGTACTGATTTTTTAAAAAAGTATGGAGTAACCTTACATTTCGGGAGACAAATATTCATTGCAAATTCAAACCAGGGAAAAATAGAAATACCTTTTAATGAACCCCAAGTTTCATTAATATGCGTTCCAGCAAGAACTGAGCTTACGACAGTCATAACCGTAAATGTAAAGGAACCTCATGTTCTTTTGAGCCAACAAATAAAACCACATGTATTTATTGCCAATACGATTGTTGATCCAAAAGATGGAAAAATTCCCGTAAAAATTTTGAACGTTTCAAAAAAGACAGTTTTTCTAAATGAAATCAAACCAAAAATGGAGAAACTGGACAATTACGATATAGTCCAACTAAATGATTGTAAAGAAATCCCAAACAGAACACAACAATTATTAAGGGAACTCAAATTAAACCATTTATCTGGAAATGAAAAAGAATCTATTAAAAAGATATGTTTAAAATACAATGATATCTTTTGCCTTGAAAATGACAAATTAACCGTTACAAAAATTTTGACACCTTCGATTAATGTCAAAGATAATACAAAACCTGTGTACACTAAACCGTATCGGTTACCACATTCGCAAAAATCAGAAATTGAAAGACAAATTAAAGAGATGACAAAAAACGGTATAATAGAGGAAGCTCGTTCTGAATGGAACAGTCCAATGCTTCTTGTACCCAAAAAATCGTGTAATGATAGAAAAAAGTGGAGAATGGTTATAGACTACCGAAAGGTAAACAATGCACTCCAAGATGATAGGTTTGAATTAGGGAATATTGAGGAAATTATAGACTCTTTAGCGGGAGCTAAGTACTTCACGCACTTAGATCTCTCGCAAGGATATTATCAATGCGAAATAGACCCCAAAAGCAGACCTATAACAGCTTTTTCTACAGCCTCAGGACAATTTCAAATGACTAGGCTACCCATGGGCCTCAAAATAAGCCCAGCAACTTTTTCACGATTAATGACAGTCGCAATGTCGGGATTGTGCATGGAAAAATGTTTAGTTTATCTAGACGATATTATTGTTTTTGGGAAAAGTCTAGAAGAACATAATAAAAATTTGATTGACATTTTTGAAAGGTTGAGAGGAGTCAATTTAAAATTGAATCCAGGAAAATGTAACTTTCTGCAGCAAGAATTAATATATCTAGGACACTTTATTTCGGAAGAAGGAGTACGTCCAGATCCTTCAAAAATAGAGAGCGTTAACAATTGGCCTGTACCAACGACGGCCGATGAAGTAAAACGTTTTGTAGCGTTCGCAAATTACTATCGCAAGCATATACAAGATTTTTCTAAAATTTGCATTCCACTAAATCATTTAACAAGAAAAGGAATACCATTCGAGTGGTCAGCAGAATGTCAGCAAGCTTTTGAAACCTTGAAAACGAAATTCATAAACCCACCTGTACTGGATTACCCAGATTTTAAGCAAACATTTAAATTGCAAACAGATGCGTCAGGATATGCTTTAGGAGCAGTGTTATCAAACCAGAATGGTAGACCGGTAGCATTTGCATCCAGAGCCCTAAACAAATCTGAAATGAATTACGGAACAATTGAAAAGGAACTTCTGGCTGTGGTTTGGTCGATCAAACATTTCAGACCTTACTTGTTTGGTAGAAAGTTTGATTTAGAAACAGATCATAGACCATTGGTTTATCTTTTTTCAATGAAGGAGCCTTCAAGTAGATTAACCAAATTTAGATTGGCACTTGAAGAGTATGATTTTACAATTAATTATATTCCAGGCAAAAGTAACGTTTTAGCAGATGCATTGTCTCGAATTACGATCAAAGACTTACAAGAATTAAACAACAAAATAGAACAAGATATACTTATTACTACCCGAAGCATAGCAAGGAAAGCAAATACAAATAAGGATTTCAATGATGAGTCGCCTGGCCAGCAACCATCATATGGGAAGTCCGTCGAATTAACTTTCGATGAGAAAAATAAAATTCCTGAAGTAAAGTTTTGTATGTTAAACAATCAATTAATCATTCAACCAGCTAAGACTCTAGTCCAGTTACGGCGGATAGTAGTAATGCTGCGAAATATGTGCAAAAACAAAAACATAAACGAGCTCGTAATAAAAAATACGGATCATGGAAAACAATTTTATAACATGGTATATACCAATAATATGAATAAAGGCATGCCAATAATGAGAATGATAGATCCAAAAGTGAAGTACATTGAAAACAAAACTGAACAACATCTCATCATTAATGATTTCCATGTACTGCCAACAGCAGGACATGCGGGTATCAAGAAAACACTAAAAAACATACAGAGACGCTATTTTTGGTCAAGTATGACAAACGATGTAACAAAATTCATCAAGTCATGTGAAGCTTGTCAAAAGAACAAACACATCAAACCAAGAAACATACCTCAGATCATTACCACAACGGCAAACAGTGCATTCAGCAAGATTTATCTAGATCTTGTTGGACCGTTATTGCCTAGTAATGAAGGTTATGTATATATCTTAACGACACAATGTGAATTAACCAAATTCATAACAGCAACACCGATAAGGAACAAATCAACGGAAGTTGTCGCGAAAGCTTTTGTTGAAAATGTTCTGCTAAATTATGGAGTACCGGATGAGATTGCAACTGACAGAGGAACAGAATTTATGTCTGAACTTTTTCAACATATTTGTGAACTGTTGCAAATCAAAAAATTGAATTCTACGGCTTATCATCATCAATCGATTGGAGCGTTGGAGAACTCGCATAAGAGTCTAGGAAACTTTTTGAGAATTTATGCAGCAAGACAACCAGGTAACTGGTCATCTTGGATTAAATTCTATCAATTCGCCTACAATACAACTGTTCATCTGGAAACAGAAAAAACTCCTTTTGAACTAGTATTTGGTAAAAACTGTAAATTGCCATCAAATTTAAAAGATTACGAAACCCAAACGCCGATATACAATTTGGAAGATTATGCTAAATCATTGAAATACAAAATTCAAATCACACAACGAGAAATCCAACAACGGTTAATTGACGCCAAAGAAAACAGAATCAGGAAGCTCAATACTAAATTGAAACCAATGACATATTTACCAGGTCAACTGATACTAATAAAAAACGAAGCAAAATCAAAACTAAATAGCATATACGATGGACCCTATCCCGTTCTAACAGATAGAGGTCAAAATGTTGAGGTAAGAATCAAAAATAGGTTAGATATCATACATAAAGATAGAACGAAACCATTTATTACAACTAATTAAACTATGGATCCAAACAATTAAATCTTATGAACCACAACGTACTAAATTATTTCATTACAAACTATTGTAGAGCGATACGTTCACCTTGAGAAGGTGGCGCCCAAGATACGAAGTATCGAGGGTTGAATTGCAATACCGTAGTTAAATGAAGTAAAGAAAAGTGGAATAAAAGAGACGTGTGGTGGATATTGTATAAAACATTTTAATCAAAACATTATGATATCAGTCTTATTCACTATTATAGGACTTACACATTATTGTTATACTTTATAAACTATCTTGCATTAGATTAATATGATATTCAAAATAATAATAACTGTATTGTTTTAAATTTTACACTATAGGCTAAAATTTAAAAAATTATAAAGAGGACGTGTGGTGGATACACCCTGACTACGCCTGTGTGTTTATAGAGTCAACTCGAACGACCGTGTTTATGCATGGTAGCATAAACACATTGCGGTAGAGTGCGATAAACTATAAGTTGCACACGCAGCAAAAAGGCGTGTGACACACCACCTCGATTGAGTTAAGAAGTAGAAATAAATCATTCATTCTTAGTTACAACGGCAATCGTGGCAGACTAACTCATCCGAACCTTTCCCCAGAAGTCAGAACAAGACAATCTAAATTAACGACTCATGTAAAATATTTCGTTTTACCTAATCAAATTTGATAGATTTAAGCATTTTATGTTAGTATGAAAACTTGCATGCAACTTTTGGAGGGTGACTTGTATGGGAAATATCGTACCTAACATAAATCGCTTAAAACTATCAAATTCGATTTGGTAAAACGAAATATTTTGCGTGAGTCGTTGATTTAGATGTTAATTGACCAATTAACCTTTTGATTGCTTAAAAAAATATTTCCTTACTTAATGGTTTGCAGTCAAAAAAGCCCAAAATCGCATATTTTGCCCTATAAATTTAGGTATAGCTCAAAATTGTGACGTGTTAGAGCAAATCTGAGCCCGAATTCGGATTCAGCGGCCCAAAATCCTTCGGAGACACATAAGTTTGCTCTTGAGACAGACAAAAAGTTAATTTTTGTTATGCTGTGTCATCGGCCCTCGCCCCGCAAAAGATGATGGAGTTGTCATTGGATCCTATGTTGGTCACGAAGTTCGTCACCCGCATGTACTCATCTCGATCTGTTGGGTGACAGTGTGCATTGCGGCCAGATCCAGTGTTCCGACGTATACCTGGACCATAATGTATTCATGTAGCTCTGTGTCAACCGGTGGACACCTGGTGGCATTCGTCATGATGGTCTACCTATTGGGCTGGATGTCCACAAAGAGTTGTCGAATTTACGATTCTAAGCCCATGTTCAACCTACGATCCGCCTCGTCCAATACCAGATAGGTGATGGTGTATTATCGATGACTTTGGCAGCCCCGCCACACTTGTCCTCAGAACTCCCACCCCCCATCCCCCTCGTAGACTTTTTTCCATGCAAAAATTAGAAAATTTGTATGGAACGTAGACTTTGACAAAAACCCCTTCCTCCCCTTAAAAAGTCTACGTGGTTTATGGACGGCCACCTTATTTATTCGATCTGCGCTCTCCGATCGCCACCACCGTAGAGACAATTTGTTTTTACGTCATGCGTTAAGGGGGGAGGAGGGGGAGGTTCAACAAAGCGTGAGGACCCATACAAAAATTTCAGAGGTCCCAAAAGTTTGACATAGGGGGGAGGGTGGGTTGAAAATGGTCGATTTTTGCGTGACGAAATTTATGGACGTTCCCTATTGCTGGGCCCGGGTCGTTCACGAGTTGGTGCTATCACTAGAAGGTTCGATCCACCCGGGGCTTCGCCTCGCGAAACCTGTTGGCCCTCGATGTGGATAAACGCCGGCAATAGGAAAGCCAACGTTTTCCGGGTTCCAGTTTGATCAAATCCAATCAAAACAAAACAAAAGAACGAAAAAGTCGCAAAAACATGGGTAAATTGATTGACAGCAAAAATGTTAGAAGCGCCGCCTCCTTTTGGTCAATCAAAAATGATGTAGTGGGGGATTGGGGTCGTTGAAATTTGATGAAACTGGAGTCACGGGCGAATTTACAGTTTCGTATTGATTGTTGGGTATACCATCACCTGGTGGAAAAGTTGCACGAATCACTATGTTGTGCAATATCGTCAATAGAAGGCGCTAGTGTGAAACGTCAAGCGCATGCGCGCGCCTCTGGTTGTGAAAGTCACAACTATGAAAATTTAAAATAATCGCTCAAAGCGTGGTCGATGGAAATTTCGCAAGTGTTATGTCTGTTTGTCTGTGATAAAACTTTGAGAACGTTTGGATCTCTGGTTTGTCAATGTGTGTTAAGTGCAAAATTTTGATGAACAAAGTAAATAAAGGCAATCATATACAGTGGATAAATTTGCCCCATCTATTCTGACAGGTTTGAGGTACCTAATTATATAGGTAAATTATCAATTCATCAAAACGGCTTATATGTTAAAAATACAAAGGGAGGTAGACAATTTGAAACGCATTTCATAGTTTAAAATTTATAACAACACGGTTCAGGTCACACTATAAAATGTGTGCCTAGTGCCACATTGCTATTAGTCGTAACCATTTCTCAGTTCAACATAAAAATCGTTCTGGTCAGGCTGTTTTCCAGTTTTGTGACAAATCTTAGGAAATGCATCAAATGGGCCCAACTATTTGCATAGCATGCCGATCCCAAGGTTACGGCATGATTTCGATCCACCACCATCCGAATGAGCTGGATAAAAAGTTTCAGTTTACTACTGGAATCGAGGTAAGAGACATCAGGAATTACATTTCCATCATTCTTAGAGCTTAAAAAACTGTTTTTCTTGTACAGGTTGTTAAAGGAGATCATCTGTGTGTCGCATGCTACGATGAATTGAAAATAGCCTACAATTTCAAGCAAAAATCCGTTAGAAACAACATGAATATAGTCAAGTGTGTACACAAAGAGAATACAGTAGTTGAGTCGCAATCAGGTGGTTCCATGGGTGCTGCTAGGACCTCTCGAGTGGCCGATATGGATGAAGCTGGTTCCAGCAAGCAAGGTGGAAACCCCGAAGTGCCGCAAGATAAGCCTGTGGAAGCTGAAGCACGATGCGAGGTGTGCAACAAGACATTTCGCAAAACCCGCCTTCTACGAGCGCACATGATGACTCACCACCAGACAGAAGAGTCTTTGAATCTGTCAAAATTTTACAGTATTATTATGTAGGTAGCTGAACAAATGATATTTTAACATGAATAAAGATTTTCAACGGTACGTAATTTTTTCCTTATTGTTACGATGAAACCCTCCCTGCGATGGAGATGACCTAACACGTGAGTCGCCGGTTTATTTCGATCGTGTCTATTGTTGACAACTATTGCGATTGAATGAATGATACGGGATGAGGTGGCATTATTGAACTATTGCACAAAGAAAAACAACAAACTTCGTGCTCGCATAGAAATGTGCCAGAATTTACTCTGCTGAAAGTTTGATTATTTCGTTAGTTATTCCATAACTAGTTATTAAAATTTGATAAAAGCCTACTTTTTGTAATTAAAGGTGAATTTGGTAGTAAGTATAGTAATAGTTCGTTACCTATGGATAAAGTTCATGCAAATTTGTTATTCTAGTAATTTGATAACCTAAATTGGAAGACCAAAAGGGAAGAATTTTTGTGAAGAATTACTGAAAATTTGTAAGTAGGGTATATGTACCATTCATTGGCCTAATTTGCAAGCTGCCCTGACAATTTTGACCATAACTCATAAATTAATAGCACTAAAAATAATATGTTGACCCTATTACACACTCTAGGTAATACATGTTTCCCCAATTGGAAGTAAACTTACGTAAATATTCAAGAATTTACTTTATTAAGTTGAAAAGACCATGTATACCATCGATGCGATGGTATACAAAGTTGGTCTATGGTACAAAAATTGACCTATTAGTGGATACAACGTTGGCCTATTGCTTTCCATGCACTAGAACCACTTATTATCCCATTTTTTCAATATTTCTGCTGAAGTATTATCTCTGCTTGTTCACCAATCTTACATGTACATTACATTTTTTGAGCCAAATTTTCAAAAAACTGTAAATAAATTACTTAAACTTAAGTTCTTTCTTAATTTATTAACGAAAACAACGCAACCCTATTATTGTGTTATATTTTTACAGTCACTGTACGCAAAATCTTTCTTTCTGTTCGTTCTTTCTGGTTTTTACGCAAGCAATGTTGTTGACGTCACTTTATCGGTGTTGTTGATGTCACTTTACTGATGGGCCAAGATTTGGGTACATAGTGAAAAAAATGTCCTCAATATTCGGCCCACATTCAACTTGTGAAATATTTATTATTCGTTGAAAACAAATATACAAGTTCAAAATAGCGTCTTTGACCGTAACATCAAATGTTCAGTTATTGAAAAGTAAGTTCGAAATGTTCCAGAATCATGCCATTTATGATCATGTGTATAGACTACCCACTAAGCCGAAGAATCATGGCGTCAACAAAAGCTAAACAAAGTGAAATTTTCATTCATTTTTAATGCTCAAAAGTGCTAAAATTGAAACGAAATGTTACAGTTGTTTGCCGCATAGTTTTTCCGATATCCAGTTATGCGTGTTTGTTTGAGTTTTTGGTTAACGTTGAGATAGGCCGAACGAGGGGGCTATGCCAACGAAGCATCCCGATACCCTATTAATGGTTTATGCACATGCAAATCTCATTTTTTCATTTATTTAGTTCACATCAAATTCATGATAATACTGAATCAACAATTTGCCGCCATAATACTCGATTTGCAGCTGCAGCTCTCCATCCTCGGTCACGCCCAACACTCGCCAGATCACGCTCCACCTGGTCCGCCCATCGTGCTCTCTGCGCTCCACGCCTTCTTGTACCAACCGGATGGTTAGCAAACACCAACTTTGCAGGGTTGTTGTCCGGCATTCTTGCAACATGCCCTGCCCACCTTATCCTTCCAGCTTTGGCCACTTTCTGGATACTGTGTTCGCCGTAAAGTGCAGCGAGCTCGTGGTTCATCCTTCTCCGCCACACACCGTTCTCCTGCACACCGCCGAAGATCGTCCTTAGCACCCGTCGCTCGAAAACTCCGAGTGCTTGCAGGTCCTCCTCGAGCATCGTCCATGTCTCGTGTCCGTAGAGAACCACCGGTCTTATTAACGTCTTGTACATGGTACATTTGGTGCGGGGGTGAATCTTTTTTGACCGCAGTTTCTTCTGGAGCCCATAGTAGGTACGACTTCCACTGATGATGCGCCTTCGTATTTCACGGCTCACGTTATTGTCAGCCGTTAGCAAGGAACCGAGGTAGACGAATTCTTCTACCACCTCGAAAGTATCCCCGTCTATCGTAACATTGCTGCCAAGGCTTGTCCTGTCTCGCTCAGTCCCACCTACCAGCATGTACTTTGTCTTAGCCGCATTCACCACCAGTCCGACCTTTGCTGCTTCACGTTTCAGGCGGGTGTACTGTTCTGCCACCGTTCCAAATGTTCTGGCAATAATATCCATGTCATCCGCAAAACAGACAAATTGGCTGGATTTCGTGAAGATCGTACCCCGGCTGTTGAGCCCGGCTCGTCGCATAACACCTTCCAGGGCGATGTTGAATAGTAGGCAGGAAAGTCCATCACCTTGTCGTAGTCCCCGTCGAGATTCAAATGAACTGGATAGTTCACCCGAAATCCTTACGCTGTTCTGCACACCGTCCATCGTTGCTCTTATCAGTCTAGTCAGCTTCCCGTGAAAGCTGTTCTCGTCCATAATTTTCCATAGCTCTGTGCGGTCGATACTGTCGTATGCCGCTTTGAAGTCGATGAACAGGTGATGCGTTGGGACCTGGTATTCACGGCATTTCTGGAGGATTTGCCGTACGGTGAAGATCTGGTCCGTTGTCGACCGGCCGTCGATGAAACCGGCTTGGTAACTTCCCACGAACTCATTTACTTTAGGTGAAAGACGACGGAAGATGATCTGGGATAGCACTTTGTAGGCGGCATTCAAAACGGTGATCGCTCGAAAGTTCTCACACATTAACTTGTCGCCTTTCTTGTGGATGGGACAGATTATCCCTTCCTTCCACTCCTCCGGTAGCTGTTCGGTTTCCCAGATCTTGACTACTAACTGGTGCAGACAGGTGGCCAACTTTTCCGGGCCCATCTTGATGAGTTCTGCTGCGATACCGTCCTTACCAGCCGCTTTGTTGTTTTTGAGCTGGTGGATGGCATCCTTAACTTCCCTCAGCGTGGGAGTTGGTTCGTTCCCGTCCTCTGCTGCACCAACATAGTCATTTCCTCCGCTGCCTTGGTCCTCCGTGCCTACATTCTCTTCGCCATTCAGGTGCTCGTCGAAGTGCTGCTTCCACCTTTCGATCACCTCACGTTTGTCCGTCAGGAGGCTCCCTTCCTTATCCCTGCATATTTCGGCTTGCGGCACGTAGCCTTTGCGGGATGCGTTGAGCTTCTGGTAGAACTTGCGTGTTTCCTGTGAACGGCACAGCAGTTCCATTTCCTCGCACTCCGCTTCTTCCAGGCGGCGCTTTTTCTCCCGGAAGAGACGGGTCTGCTGCTTCCGCTTCTGTCTGTATCGCTCCACATTCTGTCGGGTTCCATGCTGCAGCATTATCGCCCGCGCTGCATCCTTCTCCTCCAGAACCGCTCTGCACTCCTCGTCGAACCAATCGTTTCGTCGACTCCGTTCTACGTACCCGATAGTGCTCTCGGCTGCGTTGTTGATGGCTGCTTTCATTGTACTCCAGCAGTCCTCTAGAGGGGCCACATCGAGCACACCCTCGTCCGGCAACGCTGCCTCGAGATTCTGCGCGTATGCGGTGGCGACATCCGGTTGCTTCAGTCGCTCTAGATCGTACCGGGGCGGCCGCCGGTAATGTACGTTGTTAATAACGGAGAGTTTTGGGCGCAGTTTAACCATCACCAAAGAAATCTTAACACCTATTTTAACCAAGTTATTCCGATTAAGCTTATCATTAAGCCATATCCCTACAGCTTGGAGAGAAGTGCGAGTCACTTTTATCCCAAAGGCAAATAAGAAGGATAAATCATCACCAAAATCCTTCAGACCCATAAGTTTATCGTCCATTATGTTGAAAATAATGGAAAAAATACTAGGCGAATATATCAAATCGTCATATTTAACAAAAAGCCCATTGAGCCAAAACCAATTTGCATATCAAGAAGGCAAATCATCGGTAACAGCACTTCATAAGCTGGTTACAAAACTGGAAAGATCCTTTGAAGCAAAGGAGATTTCACTTGCTGCGTTCCTTGACATTGAAGGAGCGTTCGATAACACTTCTTACGATTCAATGAGGAATGCTATGTCAAGACGTGATTTTGACAGATGCATTGTTGATTGGATTGGAGAAATGTTATCTAAAAGAGAGATTTCATCTAACCTTGGCAGCTCATTTATTACCGTCAGAGCAGTAAAAGGGTGTCCACAAGGGGGCGTGCTATCACCTCTATTATGGTCTTTAATAGTTGATGATCTCCTCAAAAAACTGGAAGCACAAGGCTTCGAAGTAATTGGCTTCGCTGATGACTTAGTCATACTAGTTCGTGGTAAATATGACAACGTTATCACTAACAGAATGCAAACTGCCTTAAATTTGGTCTCCTCGTGGTGCGATAAAGAAGGATTGAACATAAATCCTTCTAAAACCACGATCGTACCATTTACACGACAGAGAAAAATAGCAATTACAAACTTAAAATTGAAAGGAACTTTTTTGGAACTTTCAAATACAGTCAAGTATCTTGGAGTATATCTTGACAGTAAACTAAATTGGAACTTACATCTCGAGCAGGTACTTAGTAAAGCTACAAGTGCTCTATGGATCAGTAAGAAAACTTTTGGTAAAAAATGGGGATTGAAACCGAAAATGATCCACTGGATTTACTCGGCAATTGTGAGACCCAGAATTACCTATGCGTCACTGGTATGGTGGCCTAAAACAAATGAAAGATTAGCACAAAAGAAGCTGGAAAAACTTCAAAGATTAGCTACTCTTTCAATTACCGGTGCAATGCGAAGTACACCGTCTAAAGCGCTTGACACTTTACTTCATCTACTTCCACTGCATCAATTTGTTCAATTAGAAGCTGCAAAGAGTGCTTTTAAGCTCAAAAGAACTACACAACTCTTTGAGGGTGACCTGAGAGGGCATCTCAGTATTCTGAAAACAATTAGTATCGGCTCTCTAATCTTACATAATAGTGATTGGATGAGCAAAAGATACAATTTTGAACGCTCTTTTGAAGTGATTAATCCTGGGCGAAATCTGTGGACAAATGGTGGCCCAGAACTACACCCAGGATCAATCGTATTTTACACTGATGGTTCGAAATTGAACGATCAAGTAGGTGCAGGAGTGACTGGCCCCGGGATCAACGTATCAATTCCTATGGGCAAATGGCCTACAGTTTTTCAAGCTGAAATCCAGGCGATTTTAGAATGCAGTAATATTTGCCTTCGCAGAAACTACAGACATTCAACAATTTGCATGATGTCTGATAGCCAAGCAGCTCTAAATGCTTTGAAATCAGCAACATGCTCTTCTAAACTTGTATGGGAGTGTATTCAGTCACTTCAACAGTTAGCTTGCCGTAATCAGGTGAAGCTATTTTGGGTTCCAGGGCACTGTGGAATTGAAGGAAACGAACAAGCCGATATGCTAGCAAGACTTGGATCGTCTCATCAATTCATAGGGCCAGAACCATTTTGTGGTGTGTCTGGTTGTTCTCTCAGAATGGAGTTTAAAACATGGGAACATGAGAAAATAAAATCCAACTGGGAAAACACCACTTTTGCGAGGCAGTCGAAACGTTTCATAAAGCCGGACATTTCAAACACTCGCAAAATTCTAGAACTTTCTAAAAAAGATCTTAGTTCGTTTACTGGCCTTATAACAGGTCATTGTCCGAGCCGGTATCATCTGAAGCTAATTGGAAAACTTCAAGATGATGTATGTCGCTTCTGCGGCATAGATACAGAAGACTCGGAACATTTGCTATGCCATTGCCCGCCAATTATAGCTAAAAGAATTAGGTTCTTCGACAAGGGGCTGATTGAACCCTTAGATGTCTGGAGAACAAACCCCAATGCGGTAGTGCAGTTCATCCGAACTGTATCACCGTGTTTGGATCATGCTTACAGTCAAGGTTTGATTATTGCTAATACCAATGGTGATACGTCAACATGACATAGCTAAATAAAACTGGGGCATTTGTCACAATAAATCTAAAAACTGGTCGCAGTGACTTATATACCCAACAAGGAATAAAAAAAAAACCATCACCAGGTAGTGATCGGAGTCGATATTAGCGCCACGATAGGTCCTGACGTCGATAATGTCGGAGAAGTGCCGTCCATCAATCAGAACGTGGTCGATTTGCGATTCCGTTTGTTGTGGTGATCTCCAGGTGTAACGATACGGGAGGTTGTGCTGGAAGAAGGTGCTACGAATGGCCATGTTCTTGGAGGCGGCGAAATCGATGAGGCGTAGGCCATTTTCGTTCGTCAGCTGGTGGGCGCTGAACTTTCCAATCGTCGGTCTGAATTCCTCCTCCTGGCCTACCTGAGCGTTTAGATCCCCTATGATGATCTTGACGTCGTGGTTTGGGCAGCGGTCGTACTCGCGTTCGAGCTGCGCGTAAAATGCGTCTTTGTCATCATCAGTGCTTCCGGAGTGAGGGCTGTGCACGTTTATTATAATTTGGATAATTATGTTGTTAATGTTGCAAGAAATGGAGAAAACAACAACGCTGTTGCCCAATGTTTTTCTCAAACAGCATCAAATTAGGCAAGGAATCATAATACCCACGCTTTTTGCACCATTTCACTGCAGAAACGGATAATTGACCTTCTCACCATACTAAAATTCAGCTCATTACTACAAATCTAGTACTTCACCGATTTGTCCTATTGGGAACGCTAACGGTGACAACACTTATACAATGAGCCTTTCAGTAATATAACAATTCCCAGATCACAATAATTCTGTTGGAAACAGTTTGTTTTCATTGTTAACTTAAAAATCACGCAAATTAAAAAAAAAATGCATTGAATTATCTATGAATCATTATAACTCACTGGTTTCATGCATCAGTTCTGTTAAAAATGTGATGATATTTTTCTCGCTGATTATCGGTTTTTCTTTCTCCAAACCAGGCAATGATAAGTAGACAGTTAGGTACTTGTTGACGACTTAATGCGACAATAACGACCAAGGAATAAAAATGATGAAAATTCATCCCCCGGCATCCTTACACCCTCCACGGGGGTGGGTACGTTTTCTAGGAGCAATCATCCATCCGACGAGGATTTTTTTTATTTTCTTTCGCTTCCTCGATTGAGTGATGTGTATCATCTGAGCGGTGATGGGCGAAAGTTTCAATTTTCCTGAGTAGCTAATGGTAGGTAGGTATCATCGCCGTCGGATGTGCGATAGAAGGAAAAAAGTAAGCAAAAACCGCGCGTCCCTTTGACGAAGAATAAAGTAATTGTTTCTGATTGAAAATTCAACAGATTTCCTGCTGCCGAGGTGCACGAGGAATGATGATTTACCTACGAACGAACGAACGCGAAGGTGTATGATGATGAATGATGGCTGGGTTTTCACGGGGATGGAAGAGACGTTACTGTAAGTTTGGGTAAAGTTGATCGTGCTTTGTGTCTGGAGGACACTGTGTATTTTACTTATTACACTAGTTTACAAAATAAAACGAAAGTTTTGAACTTCTGTCAACGACCAAAATTTTTGAAGTACAATTTAGCGCTGATTTCGAAACCGCGCTTAAAAATTTTAAGTAGAGCAGTTTTAGAGTTTAAGCTCAATATCGAGTTTTACAACATTTTAAAATATGGAATTTACTAAAATTCAAATATCTTGCGTTTTGATCAACCAATTTCAAACCTATTTCCATAAATTTAAAGCTGAATGCAATATCATTCGATCATCTGAATGCAGCTTTTGCGTCAGATTGATGAAATTCAAGATATTGGCGAGTTTTTGGGACGATCTCCTTAAATTTTAGCAAAATTTCCAAAAATATATAAAAAAATGTATTTTTTCAATAAAAAAAAAACAATCTAAAAAATATTTCTCAACGTTTATTTGACAAATCATATGTAGGCGAGTTACAGTAAAAAAATCAGCTCAATCGGAGCATTAATTACGGAGAATGAGATGTGTGAAGTTAGTGACTTTGCTTAAAAATAGAACAAAAATCGATTTCAAATCATCAACCTTCTATGGAAAGTCGAATAAATTTCCGCTCTACTGCAATTTTTTTCCTTCACGTTTTCGAACACAGGGCAGGATTCTACACCAAAAATGATCATCAGCTTATCGAGTTCAGAAATGCTGTAAACTAGTGTTATTTACTTATGTATGAATTAGACAGATTCAAGACCTCAAAGTCTTCACCTCCAAGTAGAACAAGCTTTTTTTCTACAAATGAAGTTGTTGTGAAACAATTTTTGCTAATGAAAGGGGCATTGATCGGACCGGCTAGTAACAAATTAACGCCACAAATTACCAAAATCATAGTGTGCAATCCTTTATTCACATTGGTGATAGCTGATCTTTCCTGCCTCGAATCCCAACTCCTGCTTAACCTTTCTCTATCCTTCCATTTCCAATTTTCTTCGTACTTTAGTACTCACGATCTTCTCGGGTGCACCCATTATTTTACCGGGACCGCTTTCCTGGCATGCTCCAGCACGACCGCCGTTCGTCGGGCCACTGCGTGCAAATCCGTGCCGCCGAGCCGGGGACAGCGTGTGGAATCTGGAATCGGTCGCCGCGATTATCCACGGACCTCCCTTGCTGCTGGATTTGGCCACCTGGAGCGTGTCCAGAGGTGCTCTCCTCCTGTCCGTAACCGAGATCGTGTGTCCTCTCGCCTCGTCCGATGCCGCACCAGTCGGTACTTGGACCGGCCGGAATGGCCGTCTCGAACTGCTAGTCTGGAATGAAAAGCCCTGGCCGAACATCCAATATTAGCAACGAGGCCACGAAGGAGCGCAGTTTCGGTACTCACTTCTCTTGGAAGGCTTTTCTGTTGAGCTGCACTTTCGCGGGTAACCGACAATCCGTTCTTGATTCGTCTAAGGTCTGAGGGATGTTTCCTGATCTGTGAGGAGTCTTTACGTTAGTTCACGCATCACATATACGAATCAAAAGACTCACCGTCAAGTTTACTCCTGTGCTCACTCGTCCTATCAATCGCCACGCTATGGGAGTTGTACTGTGGAGAATCGACTGATGGAAATGCTGCTCTGGTCGCTGAACGGTTGAGACGGGCACCGCACAATTGCAGATGGTACTGTATCGTGCCAATTTCCGCACAATTGGGGATGATTCTGTGCAAACTCGGAACTGTGTCTGTCCACTGAAAGAGCATGTTTTTGTGAACCAGTTTTCCACAATCGGTGGCAAATCACACTCATCTCAAACAAGGAACACTAACGCGCGAAATGACCGTTCAATTTGTCAGTCAACCAAGAGCTGCCTCGGTTTCTTTTTGGATGTTTCCCCACGTGCCTGGGTCGTGACGTGTCAGCTGGATGCCGCCGCCGCTGCTCGGAAATCGGGCTTTATTTACCTGTAGCAAAGTGAATCGTCAGCTCGGTAACTTTTCTGCCTGGCTAACAGACTCACCTGTCGTTTCGTCGGCTTATTGCCCAGCGGAATAAACCCGATGGACCCGATGCAATAGCCTTACTCCTCTAGCGGTCGTGAATTTCTAGAAATGACGGATTTTCTACGGCGGTGACGGTGTTGCGTAGATCTTCTTGGGCGTCTCGTCTTCCGACCGTATCACTCTGGATTCTTCGGCGCGAGGCCAGCAACACACTTTTCGGCGGACGATACAAAAAACAGTCTCGCGGGCTGCTGTTCACTTTTTCACTCTTCGATCCGATCTGAGGTTGTGATGGAGGCGGAAACAGCTGCGTTGCGTTCAGTGGACGATGCAGGACAATTTGCTACCCGTCCGTTGATGTCAAGCGAGAGCTCCCAGTGAGCTTGCATTCGACGTTTGGGATTTGAATTTGGGATTTGCACACGAAACAAAAAAGCTCAAAATAGGCTAATATTTTATCTAACGTAACAAAGTAGGCACCTACAGTGATGAGATCAAAAATCGAAAATTCTGAATCGTAGGTATGACGAATTTTTGAAGGAATCCCTTTGCAAGATCTGCAGGGGGTCTTGAAGAAATTCAAGGATGGATTCCTGGCTCAATCTGTGGAAGAACTCCTAAAATCTATTGGAGAAAATTGGGAAAATATTTCTGGATGACTTCTTGGAGAATTTCCTGCCTCATGTTTGCATGCCTGTTAAATTATCTTGGAGAATTCCAATACAAATTGCTGGAGTACTTGCTCTACAAATCCTTGAAGTAAATTAAAAAAAAAACTGCAGGAGTTCCTGGGAGCATCCCAGAAATTCTTGGGTGCATCCCTGCAAAAGATGATTGAAGCATTTTTGAAATATCCGAAGGAACCCTTGAATTTTTGTTTGAAGATATCCTGAGAGGAATTTCGGAAAGAATCACAAGTGGAATTCCTGGAATAATCCTTGGAGAAATTCATAGAAAAGCCCTGGAAGGATACCTGGACGAATTCTTGAAGAAATCCCTGGAGAAATCCCTGAAGAAATCCCTGGAAGAATCCCAGGAGTAATTCCTGGAGGAATGCATGTAGAATTTCTGGAGGCATTCACAACGGAATCGCTGGAGAACTGCCAGAAGTTAATCCTGGATGAATTTCTGGCGATATTCTTGGTGAAATCTTTGAAGGAATCACTGCAGGATTTTTTTTGAAGTGGATCCAAGAGTAATCCTTAAAGGAATTCTGGGAGGAATTTTTTATAAACCTTAAGGAATTCATGAAGAAAAACCCACATGAATTTCTTGAAAAATACCTGCAGGAATTCCTGAAAAAACCCTGGAGGAGTCCGTGGAGAATTATTTCAGGAATCTCTGGAAGATTTTTTGGATGAATCCCTGGAGAAAATCCTGGAGGAATTCTTGGGGGAACTACTGAAGAAATTATTTATGGCGCTCCTGGAAGCATTCCTGGATAAATACCTGGAGGAGTTCCTGAAGAAATTCTTGGGGGAACTCTTCGATGAATCCCTGGAGTAATTTCGAAAAAAAAACTGTTTAAGAATTCCAAGAGAAATCCCTGGGGAATTTTTTGGGGGAATCTCTGGAAGAATTTCTAGTACTCCTGCAGAAATCCCTGGAGAAATATGTGGAGAAGTCCCTGCAGGAATTCATGGAAGATCTTCTGGAGGAATGCCTGGAAAAGTAACTGGAGAAATGTATGGAGGAATATCTGGAGATATTTCTAGAGGAATATTTGGCTTCCAGTAGAAATTCCTGGAGAAATCTCTGGATGAATTACTAAGAGAAATCCCTAAAGGAGTTCTGGGTGAAATTTCTGAAAAAAAATCTGAAGAAAGCTCTTGGGAAATTTCTGGAGGAATGTTTGCAGGTATGCCTGGTGAGATTTCTGTAGGAATCCTTGGAGGAGTCCCTGGAGGATTTCATAGAGGAATTATTTGAGGAATCTCTGGAAAAATTCATGGAGAAATACCTAGATGAATTCCTGGAGGAATTTTTGCAGCAATTTCTGGAGGAGTTTGTGTAGGAATTCTTGGAGGAATTCCTGGAGAAATTCTTGAAGGAACTGATGGAAGCATTCCTGAATGAATTTCTGCATGAAGGCCTAGAGGAGTTCCTGAAGGAATGCCTGGAGGAATACATGGGTAAATTTCTAGAGGAATCCCTAGATTCCAGGAGAAATCGCTTGATAAATTCGTGGAGTAATTCTAGGAGGTATCCCTGGAGTTATCCCTAAAGAAAATCTTTGATGTATCCCTGAAGTAAATTCTGGTGAAATCCGTGGTAGAATTCCAAGCGAAATCCCTGGATAAATTATTGGAGGAATATCTGGAATAATTCTTAGTGAAATCTCTGAATGCATTCATGCAGAAATCACTAGAGGAATCCTGGTGGCAAATTTGTGAAGAAATCCGTGGAGAGATGCCTCGATTATTTCCTGGAGATTTCTTGGACGAATTTCTGGAGGAATTACTGGAAGTATTCCTGAAAATTTTTCTGAAAGGATCCCTGGAGGATTATCTAGAGAAATTCCAGCAGGAATCCCTGAATAATTTCTTGGATGAATCTTTGCAGGGATTCGTGAAAGAATTCGTGAAGGAATTCCAGAAGGCATCCCTGAAAAAATCCATGGATCAATTCGTGAAAAAATCCAAGAAAAATTTTTGGAAGAATCGCTGGAGAATACCCCCAGGAATTCCTAGAAAACAATCTGGAGGAATGCCTGGAGGAATTAACACAAGAAGCCCTGGAGGATTTCGTGGAGAAATTTCAGAAAGAATTCCTGAAGATACCTGAAGCAATTCCTGAAGATATTCCTAGAGTATTCCTTGAAGAATTTTTGAAGGGACCCCTGGGGGATTTCCTTGAGGAATTCCAGCAGGAATCCCTAAAGAAATTCTTTGGAGTGAATCCGTGGTGGAATTCCAGAAGAAATAGCTGGAGAAATTCCTGGAAAAAAATCCTGGATCAATTCGTGGAAAATCCCTGGAGGAGTTTTAGGAAGAATCGGTGGAGAATTTTCTGCAGAAATCTCTTGAGGAATACCCCACGAATTCCAAGAAAACTTTCTGGAGGAATGCCAGGAGGATTGTTTGGAGAAATTGCTGGAGGGTTTCATGAAAGAAGCTCTGGAGGATTACATGAAAGAAGTTCTGGAGCATTTTCTGGAAAAAAAATCTGGAGGAATTTCTGGAGGAATTCCTGGAGGAATTTCTAGAGGAATTTCTGAAGATACTTGGAACAATTCCTAAAAAATTTTCTAGAGTAATTCCTAGAGGAATTCATTGATGAGTTCTTGAAGGAATCCCTGATTGAATTCCAGGATGAAATCCTGTTGGAATGCCTGGAAGAATTCCTGGAGGAATTCCTGAGGAAATCCCTGGAGAAATTCCTGGATGAGTCCTTTGTTTCTACTCCTGAAAGAACTCCTGATGGAATACCTGGTGGGATACCAGATGGAATGCCTGAAGGAATATCTAAAGAAAAGTTAAGAGGAAGTCCTGGAGGAATTCCTGAAAAAAAATCTAGGATGAATCCCTAGAGGACTCCCTAAGGGAATTACTGTAGGATTTTTTTAAAGAAACACTGGAGCAATAACAAGAGGAAGCATTATTGGAGGAATCCCTGAAACATTTCCTGGAGAAATTCTAGGAGAAATTCCTGTAGGTATTTCTAGACGAATTCTTGAAGGAATCCTTGATGTAATCCCTAGAGGAGAACTTCTGGAGCAATTCCTCAAAAAATCCCTGGAAGGATTCCGGAAGATGCCCAGGAGGAATCCCAGAAGCAATCCCAAGAGGAATTCCCAAGGGAAAATCTGAACAATTCATGGAGGAGTTGCTGGTTGAATTATAGAGGAGTTCCTGAAAAAATCCAGCTGCAGCTCTTGAAGAAATCCCAAAAAGAATGCCTGGAGAACTCCTTGGAGCAATTTGTAAAATAACCCCTGGAGCTGTTCCTGAAGAAAACACGTATGTAATTCTCGAGTGAATCTCTGGAAGATTTCCTGGAGAAATTCTTGGAAGAACAACTGGACGAATTCCTGAAGAAAGCCCAGAAGGAATCTCGGCGAGATACTGTGAACTGGATAGTTCACCCGAAACCGTTACGTGATTTTACACACCGTCAAACGATGCTTTGATCAGTCTGGTCAGCTTTCCAGGAAAGCCGGTTCCGTCCCAAAAATTTTCATAGCTCTGTGTGGTTGATACTTGCTATCGTATGTCGCCTTGAAGTCGATGAACAGATGATGCGTTTAGACCTGATATTCACGGCAATTCTGGAGGATTTGCCCTGTGGTGAAGATCTTGTCGATTGTCGACCGACCGTCGAATTTTTTACGAACTCATTTATTTTACGTGACCGATAACAGAAAATGATCTGAGATAGCGCTTTGTAGGCGGCATTTGAAATGATGATCGCTCGGAAGTTCCCACATTCTAAAGGCCGCCTTTCTTGTGAATGGGGCAGATTAGCCATTGCTTCCACTTTTACGGTAGCTGTTCGCTGTACTAATCCGAACTACCTGCATTGTTGGTTTTAAGCTGGTAAGTGGCATCCATAACGTCCTCTGCGTGGGAGTTCGATCATTTCCGTCCTCTGTTGCGTCGTGGTCTCCCATACCTACGTTCTCCACGAAGTGCTGCTTCCACCTTTCGATCACCTCAAGCTCGCGGCACGAAGCCGTTGCAGCGGGATGCATTGAGCTTCTGATAGAACTTCCGCGTTTCATAGGAACGACACAGCAGTTTCATTTCTTCGCACTCCGCTTTTTCCAGGTGGCGCTTTTGTAACGTTTCGTGTTCTGCCGGGTTCCTTGCTGCAGCATTACCGCTCGTACTGCGTTCTTCTTCTCCAAAATCATTCTGCACTCTTCGTCGAACCATTCGTTTCATCGACTCATTTCCACGTAGCCAATGGTACTCTCGGCTGCGTTGTCGATCCTTCTAGCAATCCTGTAGAGGTGCCACATCGAGCTCGTCCTCGTCTAGCAATGGTGCCTCGAAATTCTGCACGTACGCTGAGGCGACATTCGGTTGCTTCAATCGCTCAAGGTTGTACCGTGGCGGTCGTCGTTACCGTACATTATTGATGACGGAAAGTTTTGGGCGCAGTTTGACCATCACCAGATAGTGGTCGGAGTCGATGTTAGCGCCTCGATAGGTCCTGACGCCGATAATGTCGGGGTAGTGCTGTCCGTCAATCAGAACGGGGTAGATTTGCGATTCCGACTGCTGTGGTGATCTTCAGGTGTAACGATAAGGGAAGCTGTGTTAAAAAAAAGGTGTTACGTATGGCCATAATTTAGGAGGCGGCGAAATCAGTGAGTCGTTGGCCGTTTTCGCTCGTCAGCTGGTTAGCGCTAAACTTACCAATCGTCGGTCTGAATTCCTCCTCCTGGCCTACCTCAACGTTTAGATCTACTATGATGATCTTGACGTCGTGGCTTGGGTAGCGTTCATACTTGCGTTCGAGTTGCACGTAAAATACGACTTTGCCATCACAGTGCTTTCGGAGTGAGGGCTGTTCACGTTTATTATGCTGAAGTGGAACGTTATTATACGGCCCTTGATCCTCAATCAGCACATTGTTCCGTCGATCGGCCACCAACCAAATCACGCGCCTCTGCATATCTCCCATCACGATAAAAGCTCCCGAGTGTTGCTGCAACTCTGGTAGATAGTATGATTGCCTCTTAACGTATGCACCATGGATCATGTACAACACACCTCCAGCAGCGATGCCGAACCAGCGGTCCTTCAGTAGATCGGCGAGTATGCGGATGCTCCCAATGAAGTTTAGAGGTCGGCAGTTCGACGTTACCGAGTTTCCAATCACAAGTCATTTTTGTTCGTTGGGGTCGCTGCTGTTAGTCTCGGTCCGTATTCTGTTGCTGATTTTCCGTTATCGTAAGGCCGACCATCAAATCCCTACTTTCCGGAGGACCATAGTGCACAGTTCAGCTTAGAGTCCTTCTCTGACACTCGGACGTCGATCAGCCGTTGGGGATCAGACGCTGTTGTGAGCCGCTCCGCCTGGAGAACAGACGCTTAAGTTTGCAGAAACAAACCCCCTTCCCCGTCACGGTACGACCAAAGTAGGTACCTATCGGATTCAACTACCAGATCTACCCTAAGGTTTCTCGCAGCTCAGTTGGTGCCACGCGGATGTAGAGATAGGGAGTTTCTGAGCAGAGGTTGGTGATCTCAATGGGATCTGTATTACGGGAATTACCCGTCCTTTACCGTGCCAACACATTTCAGTTCAATTTCACCCGCATTCACGGTATCTTCCCAAAGTAGACCAGTGATGAACAGTGGAGCTCAACAACAACAGAAAAAATCTCTCGCGAATGCAGGAATAGATTATCGCCTAGGCAACGGATCAGGATATGACAATGGAAAGTGTCTATATGCGGGAGATATCATTCACTCGACGATTTTTTTTATCAGTCGCTTTCCACTCGAGCTTCCCTCGCATTCGTCAATGTTTGAATGGATTTCGCAAACGAGTTCGGTCGGATCTATTTCACATTCATGGCACACATCCACACACCGCACATAGCACACGGGCCCATCACTCAACAACGACATCGTCGGGTACGAACTGGAAGCGTTTAAAATTTTTCGAATAATTAAATCCTCTTCCTCTTAATTTCATTTTTTAATTGTTTTAAATCACACATCGTTTCTACACGACTGTCCCTCTAAAAACTCACTCATTTCGCACTAGGAGTGTGACAGGAATCAAACAGAAAAAAAATGTTAAAAGTGTTGAATATTCATGAGTTGGGGAACCATTCAGCACTCATCTTCACGATCGGCGCGCGCGGTGTGTGTGACACTAGTAGGTACTAGGTATCCGGGATCCGGCGATGGCGGCGATGGAATCGAGAATAGCGCCACAACTGTCGCACGTGGGTGACGTCAAATGGAAAATCCCTCAGGGGGAGGACACGACGACGCGACGGCTTGATGGTTCGGTTGAGGATGTGCTTATGTCCTGCTTGCTTTTTTATCAACATCCAACGCGAACGATGCGATGGGCGAACGGTGCTGATGAGCCAGGGAAAAAAGAATCATTTAAATCAAATGCCAGCAGGCATAACAAGGCGTAGCATATTTTCATCTCATCATGCGGAGCGAGGCGAGTTGTGTGGTCGAGGATGAGTTCTCCATCCGCAGCTAGGTTGGTTCCGTTGGTTGGTTGGGCGGATGCCTAGTGTTGACGAGCGAAGTAAGCATAGGCTGGAGGCTTTGTATGTTCCGCACAATGCACTTACAAATTTGATGGAAAATGTGGGGAGGGGAAAGAGGCCTGATCCGGAAGTCGTAGCGAGGCGTTTACTGTTAATGGAAATGGGTTAGGCACAACCGTTTTTCATACTGAGTTGTATACTGGATTCAAATCGCTGGGGCCATGGTGATCTCATGGTTTTCTTTTTTTCGGGTATAATACATGCCTCTTCGATAGATTTATACTAGACAGAACATTTGATGCATAGCTGAAGCCCTTTAGTATCTGAAGTACATCTCACTTACCAAACTGTTGCACGATCAGAAGCAAACCCAATGTTCCAACAAACAACAAATACCTACCTAATATCCGGTAATATTTGACAACTGCAAATTCTACTTTGCGACTAATAGCTGGGAGTACAGATGGCTGACTTTTCATCTGTGTAGTGGTTTCGAAGCGGCGTACAATTCGGTGAAAGGAAACGAGTTAGGGCAGAAAAATGGTAGAGCACAGGGATTTCTGAGGAAACTTGCTAGTCTGATTTGAGCAAAGCTGCTGCGCATTGGGTGGATCGAAATCAAGTGTACGGGTTGCGAACGCGATTTCGATGTCTTGACGAACAGGGAAGGAATCAAAGCTCAACTGTGCAGTATGGGCCTCCGGGAAGTAGAGGGTTAGTGTTCGGCACAGACAGCCAAAAAACAAAGTAAAAAAAGAATTGCAACGCAAATAATAGGTACGAACCGAGACCAGCAGCAACGACTCTAGCGACGAAACAGGACTTACGATTAGAAACTCGGTATGCGGAACTGCAGATCTCTCAATTTCATTGAGAGCACCCGCATTCTCACCGATGTACTGCGGACCTAAGGACCAAGAATTCGACATCGTAGCGCCCTGCAGGAGGTGTGTTGGACAGAATCCATGTGCAGGTTGAGGATTTAGAGCCAATTTTTTTAACTTCTCCTTAATCAATGTGTAAAGCCCACACTCAGGAAGTAATGATGATGACAAGGACGCATCCTAGGCACAGCTCGAACGACCGCTGCCCAAGCCACGACATCGAGATCACCATGGGAGACCTCATGGTAGACCTCAGGTAGGTCAGGAGGAATTTAGACCGACGATTGAAAAGTTCATCGATTTCACCGCTTCCAAGAACATGACCATTCATAGCACCTTTTTCCATCACAGCCTCCCTTATCGTTTCACCTGGAGATCACCACAGCAGACGGAATCTCAAATCGACCACGTTCTGATTGACGGACGACACTTCTCCGACGGTTTCGAAGGAGAAGAACGTAGCGTGAGTGGTAATGCTGCAGCAAGGGACCCGATAGAACATGGAATGTTACAAAGAGAAGCGGAAACAGCACACCCGCCTCTTTCGGGAGAACTAGCGCCGCCTGGAAGAAGTGGAGTGCGAAGAAATGGAACTGCTGTGCCGTTCCCAGGAAACACGGAAGTTATACCAGAAAGCTCAACGCATCCCACAACGACTTCGTGCCGCGAGCCGAAATGAACCGTGATTAGAACGGAGGCCTCTGTACGGACCAACGTGATGTGATAGAAATGTGGAATCAAAATTTTAATGAACACCTGAATGGTGTAGAGAACGCAGCACGGAGGTTTAAGGCAGAAAGTCGGGGGTAGCAGCCGCATTATGATTTTCAGACGATCCTGCTAAGTTTTTGTTTTGTTCATGACATGGATATCATCGACAGAACATTTGAACCGATGATAGAGCTGTATAATTGCCTGAAACGTGTAGTAGCAAAGGTCTGGTTGGTGGTGAATGCGACAAAACCGAAGTATAGGACAAGCTTTGGCAACAGTGTAACGATGGAATAGCAACGTCTCAAAGGTTGTGTTTGCAAGAAACCAGGATGGTATAAGACGACATGGAGAACCACGGTCAAAGTGAACTGATCAGGTCGAGACTGACGGACGTATTTCAAGAAATTGGAAACTTTTTTTTTTTTTATTTACAGGTACTCTTCGGCAAATTTGTGGATCTATCAATTTCAATCAAAATTTGCAGAAGATAGTATTTATTAGCTTTAAGATTGATCGATCTAGAGCACAGGAACGAAGAAGCTAGCTGGTTATAGTAGGTCAGGATTCGATTACAGTGGCGTTTCGGTTTTATCACTAGTCGTTTTAATCACTACTCGCCCGAATTCACGCTTTTCTATTCGATTTTATCACGATTTCCGTTTCGTTTTTATCACACTTGTTCTAAAACATTCCGCAATCAAAATAAAATCAATACTGCATTGCCAGTCCACCAAAACTGTTAAAAAATGTGAACTACGACTCATATATATTACAGCTGAACGATTTTGAATGAAAAAATTACATTTTTTTCTCGTTTCACCAAATTCACGGTTTCGTTTATATCACGGTAAAATTTTTTTTGATCGTGATAAAACCGAAAAACCACTGTACTGAAAATGTCGTAAGTAATACGTGGCGCGCTTGTACCCAGGTAACCACTAAGCATTTGAATAAGCCGTGTATCAGCCCGTATTACGCATTTAAACTGCTTGCTGCCCTACATAAGCAGTTCGAATGCATAGCTGCCTTAAGTTAGCATAAGCTGTGCTGCTCAAAAGCTTTCGGCTGTTAATTAGCATTTCAACTGCTTGAAGTGGTTTCACTTGGGAGCATACAGAATGCTTTTCAACTGCTCTTTAAATGCTAGGAGCAAAAAGGTTGGGAGATATGTTACGCATTTGGCAACACATTTTGTCTCTCTCTTACAGAGCCTATGCTTCTGTTTACAAATTTGTGCATCTTATTTGTTTCTTCATTTTCCCCTGCTCATCCAAAAGCACCAAAGAAAACATTACTGCAATTATTTATCATTTCGTCGGAAAATATGAGCCGAATAGGTGGATGCTTTGGTGGATCATAGGATTGTTTGAAAGAGGGAAGAAACAATCATATTCCACAGATATTTAAAAGAAGGGATCGTAATGCTCTACCACAACGAAATATCTCAATGAAAACAAGTTTTGGATGTTGAAGCTGTTATCGAATCATTCTTTATATTGGCGATTAAATCAACGCACGCCACCGGGACAGCTTTAGCATCGTGGATCAGGAGCAACAGAATCCGAAGCAGATATGATTAATCAATCTCCGGATCGTAAGTTCAAACCTACATCACTACAAAAATCAGCAAAAAAGTGCCACCTAGCACTGGCTGGAATATGGAAGGACGATGAAGCGGGGAAGCAGGCTGAGAGAACGAGAAGCAGACGTCAATCTATTTTTGTTTTTTTTGCTTGACAAGGCGTTACGCTTCTTTGACATTTCGTCACGACGTTCCTGAAGGCATAGCACTAAGACAGCCCGTTATTTTGCCAACACCTGCTGTGAGGTAGCACTACAGGCGCATATACGGCTAATTAGCATTAAACGCCTTGTCATAAAGGCTACTATAATGCTGAAGGAATGCTATTTTAAATGCTTACTGGTTACTTGGGTAAAGTCTCAAGTTTGACCAGTTCACACCGATGCTCGTATACGGGAAACATTCTTTCAATATAAGTCGCGTAGTAGCCAGCTAAGAATAGGACTACTAATCCCAATTCAAGGTGTCAAGCGACCCGTGCCGAGGAATGAGCGATCGAGGGGGTGAAAAAGATGCTCGGTCGTTAACGGAGCCTGTGGGGTACCTGGGAACCCCCACAGTATTTCGTCCCTTATCGCGTTAATGCAGGGCTCTGGCGTGACCTCCTTTCCTGAACTACTCGTGGGATCTAAAATTAGTTTTAACAAATCTAATCAAAAATCAAGCGATAGTAGTGGTGAGGCTAATCCCTTCACTAGGAGTGGGTTGACTAGGTCTCCGTTAAGGAGAAGTGAGGAGCCAGGAGCAGGAAGCTGCCTACGAGACAAGCTGTCTGCAATGGAGGTGGCTGTGCAGCAGCTTGGCGAGATCATCGACTTTGTATGTATGTATGTATGTATGTATGTATCTACCATCCTAGCTTGAGTCTTGCTCTGCATGCAGTTCCACTCAACAGTAAAGATCATCGACTTTGTGTCGACGAAATCCAAGAACAAACAAGAACCCTAAAAAGGCCCTTTGCCGAAACAAGAACCCTAAAAAAGCCCTTTTGCAACTTCGTAAGTTGATGGATCATGTCAAGCAAGATTACGAGAGACTCGTGAAAACTGCTGCAGCAAGCGGCAGAACCGGCGGAAGCAAAGGTTAAGAAATCTAATCAGACGGAGGACTTCGCTTTCGCGTGGTGTGGCGGATGTGACTGCTTTTGATAAGCACTTGCAGAAGCGGGTGAGGTAGTCGTCAGGTGAGGAGCTGTCTAGCGGTGCCCACAAGGCTAGGCGGATGCTAACCCCGAAGGTCGGCAGTAATGCCGGCAAGTCGGGCCCCAGTCAGGCGTCCCGGAAAGCTGGGAAGGGAGGGCCTGAAAAGACTGGCCCGTCCCGGATGGAAGAGAACAGGGGGTTGAGACCGTTGTTAGGCCCTCAGCAATCACAGAGTAGAACGAACCAAGGGGAGGACCCCCTTGGACGACAGTTAGGTGGAAGAGGAAGAAGAAAAACCGTTAGAGGTGCTTAGGACCGCTAAACTAAGAAGATGTAGAAGGGTAAGTGCCAAGCATGAGAAAGAGGACGCATTCGTCATCAAGACCGAAGAGTCGAAGTACTCGGACGTTTTTAAGGCGATGCGAAGGGACTCCAAGCTTGTGGATGTGGGAGCCGACGTGCGCAGTATTATATGTACTCGTACGGGTGAAATGATCCAAGAGCTCAAGCGCGACACGGAGTGAAAGAGCGCCGCCTACAAAAAGCTGGCGAAAGATATGAAAAGGGGTCGAGGTGAGGGTTCTTACAGCGGAGGCGACTCTGAAGGTGAAAAACGTAGACGAGATCACTAAAGCGGAAGAGCTCGTCACGGCACTACGGCAACAATGCGAGGTGCAGGTCGCCACCGCTACCGTTCGCCTACGAAAGGGGCCGGCAGGGGCACAGGAACAGGGTCGTGCAATTTCGAAAGGAAAACATGACGTACGACGACTGTAGCAAATCGTTTCCCATGCGAACGGACTGCTGTGATGCTTCATCTCTCACCCAGCAACACACTCGTTCGTTGCTGCTACAGAAACAAGTGTGTATGAAACATGGGATGATACACTTGGATTTTCGTTTCATTTATGAGTCATTGAAATACTTCAACATGCTAAAAACATTATTTAAACCACATTTTTAAATAGTGGTGCACGCCAATAGAATGATAATTATGTTTTATGAAAGAGGATAACAAATTCGACCACTTAAATCCAATTAACCGGCGCCCGTAACCATTGAGAGACTAGCGCGCACCAGTGAGACACTAATGCTCTAACGGGTGAAGCACAAGCAATGCGACCGGGTGGGAGACTACCGAGTGCTACGATGAGTGGAAAAGTTTTTTTTAACGACCGAGTCATTAGAAAAATGTATGAAACACTTGAAGTGACTCATTCAAATGTTGCATGAAAGTGTATCAATGAAACGAAATTGTACGCCCCTGCACAGGAAGCCTTGGTACAGCTACCTGTCCGTTGAAGAAGGGAAGCTGAAGGTGGGCTGGTCAGTATACCAACCAGGGCACATGTCATGGGACTTCGAAGGCCCTGACAGGAGCAAGCTGTGCAGGCGATGCGGCGTCGAAGTTCATAAGCCACAAGGCTGTACGAGTCCACCCATGTGTTTGTTTTGTTCCGGGAAATCCGTGAACAACAGGCGGAACAATGGGTGTTCCAAGATGCCCGTCCTTCAAAAAAGCCGTAGTCTACAAATCGCAGTGTAGGTGTAGCTGAACCTGAACCACTGAGACGCAGCTCAGCAACTACTTGTCAGGCGGTTTCTGAGTCGTGGACAGATATCGCTATCATAGCGGATCCATAACGAGTACCCGCCGGCAACGGCATTGTGTTGCGAATGGATTCATAAAAATGGCGGCTATATGGACGACTGGTAAATACCCCGTCCAGGAACTAGTGTCTACTACCTATGAGGGCTTCGTGATCGCCAAAGTAAACGGGGTCTTCTTCTGTAGCTGTTATACGCCTCCGCGGTAGTCGATCGAGCAGTTCACGCTGATGCTGGACTGTTTGACGACCGTGCTGACATAGCGAAGGCCGGTGGTAACAGCGGGCGACTTTAATGCCTGGGCCGTGGAATGGGGAAGCTGTTCCACAAACCAACGGGGTCAGATCCTACTAGAGACACTGGCCATTAGATGTCGAGCTGGCTAATTTCGGTATCACGAGTACCTTTAGTCGGAACGGTGCGGAGTCGATTATTGACGTTATTTTTTGTAGTCCGAACTGGAGATTCCCGGTCGGTCCAGAAACTTGTGATAGAAATTTCTTTGACTTCCTTGGGTATAGAGTGCCAACGTGTCTGCTACACGATACATGCAAAAAGGTCATTGGCAGAGGAAGAGCTCTCAGTTAATAACAGTGGAAGTGCTTATAGAACACTAAGATGAGAAGCTGACTTTGTCTCAGTTGAGACGTTACCCCATACAGAAGAAGATATTACTGCGATGAAACACCCTACATCACGGTTAGTTCCCTCCAGATTCAATGAAAAGTCACGAATTACTATGTCCCGATCGCACAACCTCATCCCTTGTAACAGTGAATCCTTTTCCAATAACCTTCGAGTCAGCGTGAAAAATACAGACGCCCAAAATCCAATCACTTCATAAATGCAGTGAAACGTTGCAACTTTTCTACTAAATTAAACTCGTCCGGTGTGTTTACCACAGCTTTCCGAATGCAACCCCGACTACAGGCTGCGGCAGAGGCACTTCATGCCACGTGGCACTTTACGACCACGTACGACGCGGATCGCACGATGGTTTTTTGTTGTTGATTTTCTTTTTACAACGAATCACCACGGAAGCGACCACAACCGGGGCGGTTCGCCTATAAACAAATAAATTGGTAGCATGATGACAGGAAGCAACACGCAACAAAAAAAAAAACGTGCCAAACCGGCGAAAATCGCCATCACTCGGTGAACTGTGAATAATTTTCCACGCTGCGTTCACGTTCTCGAACAATTGGGAGAGAGTACGGCGAAGGTTGATTTTTGGCTGCTGTCCATCACCGAGCCCCGCCCGGTCATGGTGAGGACTTGAGGGAAATTATTTTGCTGGATAGGCCACACTGCTATATAGTCAATTAATCTTGGTGCAGCTGAGGCAGCACCGGCGATGGGTGATTTAAAACAATTAAGATATGATTAATGACTCGTCAGGTTTCGAGTGCCTACCCTTCCAGTGTGTGGCGCTGCGATACTAACTTTTTTGTTTTACGTCCTAGAGGTTACCCGTCTTCTGCAAAGTTGTAGAACGTGCAAAAATAAGTAAAGTTGCCGAAGAGACCAAAGTTGTGTCACTTTAAATAACAAAGTTATACTAAAATTTACGTGAAATTCACGTTTTTATTACTATTGAGAATGTTATTTACAAATTTATCAATTTTAACACATCAGTCTCCGAAGACACCAACTCAAAAATATGTACTCCCAAAACGCTAGAGGTTTTTACTTGCTAGATCCCGCTCGTGGCCCAGTGTGCATTGGAGGAATCCCGGTGAGAATACGTGGAGAAATCCAAGGAGGAATTCCGGGAAAAATCTCGGAAGCCATCGCTGAAGAAATTCCGGAAAGAAACCTAGTGAGAAATTGCAGGAGGAATCCCTGCAATACCTGAAGTAATTTTAGGAAAAAATCTCACAAGAGCCTCTGGGGAAGTTTCTACAAGAATCGCTAGAAGCATCCCCGGAGAAAGTTTTAAAAGAAGCCCAAAAGAATCATTAGGGCTGCAAAACGGTGAGTCGATAAGGAGAGCGTCCAACATAGCTCTGGTCCTCACAAGTTCCTACCTCATGCTTCCACGGGTCAAGCGATGACAAAGACCGCCAGCTAAGAGTTGTGTGCTTAGCTGGTAGTGCAGCCTGGGCACTGTTGTTCTCTGACGTCAGCTAGATTGAGGAGGTACGACCCAAGCCTCTGTTCACCAAGGAGGTGCGGCTCAAACAGCGTCTGTTCTGGCATCCAGCGGCTGAGTAAGAAACGCTACACCACGCCCAGCTAGATCCAAGATGGTCGTCCCAGTGTTGGTTGGGACGTTAAATAGAACTGGCACGATGGCCCTCAGGCGAGACAGGAGTGTAGGCGTAGGTCCAATAAGCCACCCGTAAAAATCCCCATTGCGAAAAACATAGGAGAAAATACGACTCGATACAATCGGCAAAGATCCACGTGACGAAATAAGGACTACGATTGGAAACTTGGAACATGGAATTGCAAGTCACTAGGTTTCGTAGGATGTGACAGGATAATTTTCGACGAACTACATCCCCGCAATTTCGACATCGTGGCGTTGCAGGAACTTTGTTGGACTGGACAGAAAGTGTGGAAAAGCGGGCATCGAGCGGCTACCTTCTACCAAAGCTGTGGCACCACCAATGAACTGGGAGCAGGAGTTATAGTGTTGGGTAAGATGCGACAACGTGTGATCGGGCGGCAGCCGATTAATGCAAGGATGTGCATGTTGAGAGTTAAGGGCCGTTTCTTCAACTACAGCATCATTAACGTCAACTGCCCACACGAAGGGAGACCTGATGACGAGAAAGAAGCGTTCTACGCGCAGTTAGAGCAAACAAACGATGGTTGCTCGCCGCGTGACGTGAAAATCGTTATCGGCGACATGAACGCGCAGGTAGGAAGGGAGGAAATGTACAGACCGGTAATCGGGCGAAACAGCCTGCACGCCGTATCGAATGATAACGGCCAGCGATGCGTAAACTTTGCAGCCTCCCGTGGTATGGTGTAGTCCGAAGCACCTCCTTCCCCCGCAAAGACATCCACAAAGCCACCTGGAGATCACCCGACCAACAAACAGAAAATCAAATCGACCACGTTCTAATCGACGGTAAATTCTTCTCGGATATAACCAATGTCCGCACATACCGCAGTGCGAATATTGATTCGGATCAGTAGGTACTTAGTCGCTGTATGCATGCCCTCAAAACTTGCGACAGTTATCACCACGCGTTGAAGTCGAACGCCGCGGCTCAAAATCGAGCAGCTACGTAACGTAGAAGTGGCTCAAGACTACGCACAGCAGTTAGCAGTGGCCCTACCAACGAAAGAGCAGCTTGGCGCAGCTAAACTTGAAGATGGCTGGAGGGACATCCGATCCGCCATAGGTAGTACCTCGGCTACAGCACTAGGCTTCGCGACTCCGAATCACAGAAACGACTGGTACGACGGCGAATGTGAACAGTTGAAAAACGAGAAGAATGCAGCATGGGCGAGAATGCTGCAACACCGTACGAGAGCGAATGAGGCACGTTACAGACAGGCACGGAACAGTCAGAACTCAGTCTTCCGGAGGAAGAAGCGCCAGCAGGAAGAACGAGATCGCGAAGCGATGGAAGAGCTGTATCGCGCTAAAGACACACCAAAGTTCTACGAGAAGCTGAACCGCTCGCGCAGAGGCTTTGTGCCACAAGCCGACATGTGCCGAGATAATCACGGGAATATGCTCACGAGCGAGCGTGAGGTGGTCGAGATGTGGCGGCAGCATTACGATGAGCACCTCAATGGCGACGTTGCAAGCACCGAAGGTGGCGCGGTAACGGATCTAGGATTACGTGCGCAGGACAAAAGATGTCCAGCCCCTGACCTCCAAGAGATTGAAGAGGAGGTTTGCCGGTTGAAAAACAACAAAGCCGCTGGAGCAGATCAACTACCAAGCGAGTTACTAAAACACGGTGGAGAAGTACTGGTGGGAGCACTACACTGGGTCATTACCAAGATTTGGGAGGAGGAAGTACTATCGGAGGAGTGGGATGGAAGGTATCGTGTGCCCCATCTACAAAAAGGGCGACAAGTTGGATTGCGGGAACTATCGCGCGATCACACTACTGAGCGCTGCCTACAAGGTACTCTCTCAAGTTTTATGCCGCCGTCTATCACTGATTGCAAGAGAGTTCGTGGGGCAATATCAGGCTGGATTTATGATTGAACGCGCTACAACGGACCAGATGTTCGCCATCCGCCAAGTGTTGCAGAAATGCCGCGAATACAACGTGCCCACACATCACTTGTTCATCGTTTTCAAATCGGCGTATGATACAATCGATCGAGAACAGCTATGGTAGATTATGCACGAATACGGATTCCCGGATAAACTGATACGATTAATCAAGGTGAAGATGGATCGAGTGATGTGCGTAGTTCGAGTATCAGGGACACTCTCGAGTCCGTTTGAATCTCGCAGAGGGTTACGGCAAGGCGATGGTCTTTCGTGCTTGCTGTTCAACATTGCGTTAGAAGGTGTAATAAGGAGAGCGAGGATAAACACGAGTGGGACGATTTTCACGAGTCCGTTCAGCTGCTTGGTTTCGCTGATGATATTGATATTATAGCTCGTAAATTTGAGACGGTGATGAATTCGAGGCGATTGAAGAATTCGTGTACTTGGGCTCAATGGTGACCGCCGACAATGACACCAACAGAGAAATTCAGAGGCGCATTGTGGCAGGAAACCGTACTTACTTTGGACTCCGCAGAACTCTACGATCGATTCGAATAAAGTTCGCCGTAACACGAAGTTAACCATCTACAAAACGCTGATTAGACCGGTCGTCCTCTATGGGCACGAAACATGGACCCTACGTGCAGAGGACCAACGCGCCCTTGGAGTTTTCGAACGGAAGGTGTTGCGTACCATCTACGGCGGAGTGCAGATGGAAGACGGGACTTGGAGAAGGCGAATGAACCACGAGCTGCATCAGCTGCTGAGAGAACCAACCATCGTCCATACCGCGAAAATCGGGAGGCTACGGTGGGCGGGTCACGTCATCAGGATGTCGGATAGCAACCCGACTAAAATGGTTCTCGAGAGTCATCCGACCGGTACAAGAAGACGAGGAGCGCAGCAAGCTAGGTGGGTCGACCAAGTGGAGGACGATCTGCGGACCCTACGCAAAGTGCTGAACTGGAGACAAACAGCCATGGACCGAGTGGAATGGATACGGCTACTATGTACAGCAGAGGCCACCCCGGCTTTAGCCTGATCGGTAAGGTAAGTAAGAAGAATCATTAGCGGAATTCCAAAATGATATTGCTTGAAGAATATTGGGAGAAATTGAGTGTAGAATTAGCATCTAAGTTAAAATACACAAAAATAAAAACTAAAAAAAAAAAAATTGGGAGAAATTGTAGGAATAGTGGAAATGTAGGAACTCCAGGTAGAATTCCTGGTGAAATTTCTAGTTTTCCTGAAACAATCCTGGAAATAGTTCTTGGAACAACTCCATTGTTACATAAGTCATTTGGTCAAGCATTTTGTTTTATTTGGAGATGTACAAGCTCACACCGAAAACCACAAAACATTTTTCCGTGCATAAACGCCCAAAATGTGCCCCACTGCGAAACGTCATGCAAGCAACTCAGCGAAAACAATCTGTCACTTGCAACTCGGCGAAAGCAAGCGATCGCGCTTCCGGTGAGCCACACACACACACGACTAAGACGATCAAAATTCAGACCGGCAAGTAGCAAGGAGCAAGGTGGACGTCGTGTGCGGGCTGATTTGCCGCTGGACTAGTTCACGGAACCAGCAAAAGCGTGAGCTGCACTCGTCACACGTAGCGGGATTGGACTGCACGTCGATTCACCGGAAAGTTCCCACGTGCAAAATACCCCATTCGGTAAAAACCACCGTCGCGAGTGCTCCGACCGGCGTAGTCGAGCGGACATCACGAAAGACCGTGCAGTGCATCATCCGAAAGAAGCGGCTTTCTCTCTAGATTCACGCTAAGTGGTTCGGAAACCGCGGGAAATTTGTGCTGAATAGCAACCGGCGTGAAAACACCATCTCAGCCAATCGACGAGGATCGCACCGGATCGTAAAAGCGACACAGCGAACACCCGCAGATAGCTAGCACGCTAGACCGGCAACAGTGTGAATCTGGCCTACGTTGATACTCACTCCATACGGGAAACGCCCGGAAACGACGCTGAGCATCCGACAAAGAAAAGGAAGCCTTCCAAGAAGAAGGCTTTTTGTGTTTGCTTTCAGCTCGTCCACATCGGCTGTACGGAAAGAGCGGGACCGATCATCGGCGCCGCATGGGCGTCTGAACGACAGGGCTGTGCGCGGGATCCGGACAAGCTGCGATTCGAAGGAGGGATCCATACGTAACTGTTAGGGAGAACTCGGCTCAAGCGCAGTCGTGTCGACGCTGGTAACCTTCAAATTGAGGCGTTGGTTCAGGTGGCAATAAGAAACGATCAGTCGTCGTGTGGGTGGCAGCGAGGCGGCGTGGAAGTTGCCGCTACGAAGGAGACAGCCAGTCGGCCGGTATAGGCGTCAACGGTGAGCTGCAACCGATTGGTGCTTGAATCGGACGGAAGAAGCTGGGAGAGAGGATTCCGGCATGAACAGGGTGCACCCTCCAGAAGAACCGTGAGTACGGCGAAGAAAATTGCGCAAGAATGCGAAAGATCTAGATAGCGATAGGGCAGTAGCTAGTTAGAGTAGAAATGGGACTGTGGCCGATGATACGGTGAATAAAGCTTGTACACAATGAACATACTCTTTAGTGGCGTTTAGGTTGTTAGCCGGTCCGACCAATGCTTTTTCCCATCCCGCAGAGGTCGTTTCACAACATTGGCGCCCAACAAAACGAACCATTTTAGTTTGTGGTTTGTAGATTTTAGAATTTGTGTTCTGTTTGTAGCACAATTCTGTTATTTTGTAGCACATTTGTAGAACCTACCACTTTTTTTAGTTTTTGTCTAGTTGGCTAATTAAGACCTATTGGATCATGGATCCAGCAAGCCTGTCAGAAGAAGAGATCAGTTACGAACTGGCCTTGCGCCACGTAAACAATCTCGGAGCACTTCCTCGCAGGGCTAGAGCAGTTCGCTTGCGTGCTCTTATGCAGGAAGATGAAATAAAAGGAATACTTTACGACAATTCCTCCCATGTTATGGATGTGGGGGACAATATCAGTCAATGTCAATCTCGCGTGCGCGAATTAATACCCGAAGTGGAAGCAGCATTGAAGCGCGGTGATCTCCCAGCAGTTCGTTTACTACGGTCGCGGTTAGTGCACTATCGGGACAGACTATCCATCGTGGATCCACCGGTAGCTTTCCTCGACACACACGCAGCCGTGGCGCTTTTAGTGCAGTTTTCCCTGGAAGATGTGGACGATGCGCTAGGAAGAACGAAGAAAAGTGCCAGACCAGTGAACAGTGACAGTGCCAACAGAAGCAGTACCGGTGCAGTTCCAAAAGGGACCACACAATCTTCGACCGTGACTGAAGGAGACTTCCTAGGATTCGACGAGAATGGAAATCCAGTCAACCATTCGGGTACATCGAATCAAGCGTCCATCATCCACGCTGAGCGACAACAGCGACATACAGCATCTCCAGTGACCGATCCGATAGCAGCTAGACCTCAACGCGACAGCTCAACACTCCACGACAACGAGAGAGGCGCTGCATCATTGGAAGCCATGCGTACCACGCGAGGAAGAGGTTGGAGCGCGGTTGGTCAGCGAGTCGTCCCGAACAACAGGTTTGAAGCGCAGAAAAACTCCAGCTGGCGAGAACCAACGATGGGCAGCACCATTCCACCACCGCCATATGAACCGATAAGAACCGAAGCGGGCGAAGCTGATGCGAGAGGTGACTACAACCAACTGCGGGCCGATCTACTGCGACAGCTGAACTACAGGCCGCAAGAACACGTTCCAAGACCGCTGTTAGAAGAAAGAAGAACGTTGAAGGCCATCCATAACTGGCCGTTCAGATATAAGGGTGAGAAGGATGGGTCGTCGCTGAACACATTTCTGCAACGTGTGGAGATTTTCGCTGCATCGGAAGGAGTAACGGAGGATGTGCTGCTGAGGAACGTCAAACATCTGCTTCTGGACGACGCGCTCAACTGGTACAGCAGTGTCTACGTGTCGGGAGAGTTGGTAACCTGGGACGATTTCAAGCGGCTGATCAGGCAAGAATTCTTGCCGGCGAGCTACGCCTACATTCTGCGGGCCGAAGCATACCACCGCTTGCAGGGCGAAGAAGAGCCGTTCTCCAAATTCTACCAGGATATTTCCACTCTCTTCCAATACGTGGATCCTCCGGTGACTGATCAAGAGAAGCTGTTCATCATCAAGAAGAACATGAACTCCACGTACGCTCCGATTGCCGCATCACACCACTCCATACGTCTGCTGGTGAAGGCGTGCAAGGAACTAGACGAACTCCGGAAGCTACAGCATCATCAGCGACGCATCTCGCTACCGTATGGGGCACTGATTGAACCAGCGCTGGCTACACCGAACTCTTCGCTACGCTCATCGAAGCCACAGCAGCCGCTCCAAAGGTTTGGAAAGGTCCACGCTTTGGAAACGGAAAGCTTTCACAGCTATGGAGAGAGCAGTGCGCAAACAGCCTACGGTGCAGAAGCAGAACAAGTGTCGCAGGACGAAGAAAAGATGGATCAGCGGATGGAAGCCCTGTTACAGCAGGTGAATGCGTTGAAGCTGAGATTCGACCGACGAGAAGCAGTAGGAAGACAGTCGCTCAACCAACAAATGCCAGCGAGCAATCCTAACAACCATTGCCAAGTTCCTGAAGCAAATAACGCTCGCGATCCACCGGCGGCGATGATTTGCTGGAACTGTGACGAAGGGGGACACCGGTTCATGGACTGCGCCAAACCCCAGGCAGTACTGTTCTGCTATCGCTGTGGACAAAAGGGATTCTCGTTGCGAAGTTGCCCGACCTGTCTACAACGCTCGGGAAACGCGCAAGCGGGGAGCCAGTAACAGAGGGTAGGACATCCTCGCCTCAATTCGACGATCCCTCTACAATTCCTGACCTAGTTCAGATCAACTCACTGATCATCAACCCCGACAACGACAATCGTCCGCACGCAGTGGTAGACATACTCGGGAAACAAGTTACCGGATTACTCGACAGCGGTGCCAACTGTTCGATTCTAGGAGGCGACAACGTAAAGATGGCGCAGGAGCTAGGCTTGCAGCAAATAGCTCTGGTAGGAGGCATCAAGACGGCAGACGGAACTGAGCATCGGATTCAATCGTACACCCGATTGCCGATAGCCTACAACAACAAAAATGAAGTCGTGTCGATGTTGCTCCTTCCCACGTTGCCGACCTGTGTGATCTTCGGGATGAACTTCTGGAACGCCTTTAGCATAAAACCTGTGTGCTGCATGATAAACCTGGAGGCTGAAAAGGAGGTCGCGCCGCGACAAGAATCCATGAAGCCGTTGTCAGAAGAAGAGAAGCAGATACTGGACGAAGCCATAAGCCACTTCCCGAAGGCCGAACCCGGAAGACTCGGAAGAACAGACCGGTACGTACATCGAATCGACGTTGGAGAAGCGAAGCCACGAAAACAGCGCTATTATCCCATGTCCAAGTACGTTCTCGACGAGGTGAATAAGGAGATCGACCGGATGCTGGAGCTCGACGTGATAGAAGAGGCACTATTCTCGCCGTGGAACAACCCGCTGGTTGCCGTGAAGAAGAAGACCGGTCAGTACCGTGTCTGTCTAGATGCCCGTCACCTTAATTCGGTGATGGTTAACGAGGGGTATCCCATCCCACAGATATCGGCAATCATGAACAACCTCAGCGGATGCACCTACATTTCGGCGATCGACCTAAAAGATGCCTTCTGGCAAATGCCATTGGAAGAGAAATCCCGGCCGGTGACAGCTTTTACAGTGCCGCAAAGAGGTCACTTCCAGTTCAAGGTCGTCCCCTTCGGACTGTGTACAGCGAGTCAAGCGCTGGCACGGCTGATGACGCACATCGTCGCCGACCTGGAACCTCACGTGTTCCACTACCTGGACGATATAATCATCTGCTCACGCACCTTCGACGAGCACATCAAGCTGATGAAGGAAGTGGCAAAGCGGCTAAGGGATGCTGGACTGACTATCTCCGCCGAAAAGTCGAAGTTCTGCCTGGAGGAGATGAAGTACCTGGGATATGTGCTGAATCAAAGCGGATGGAACGTAGATCAGGAGAAGATTGAGTGCATCGTGCGTTTCCCAGCTCCGCAATGCAGGAAGGAGGTACAGCGGTTTTTAGGAATGTGCAACTGGTACCGCAGGTTCATTGCGAACTTCTCCAGAATCGCAGTACCGCTGACAGAGCTGACGAAGACGAAAACCAAGTTCCGGTGGACGAAAGATGCAGAAGACGCGTTCCTGAAACTCAAATCAGCCTTGGTAGCAGCACCAGTCCTAGCGATGCCTGATCACACGAAACCGTTTGCCATTGCATGCGATGCGAGCGATGTAGCGATTGGTGCGGTACTGACGCAGGAGACAGACGGGGAAGAACATCCTATTGCCTACTTCTCCCAGAAACTGTCCTCGTCAGAGCGAAAGTATTCTGTGACAGAACGTGAATGTTTGGCCGTCATCCGGGCGATAGAGAAGTTCAGAGGGTACGTAGAGGGCACGAAGTTCACGGTACACTGCGATCACTCTGCCTTGAGCTATCTGAGATCAATGAAGAACCCTACAGCACTCATGAGTCGCTGGATACTCAGATTGAACGCCTTCGACTTCGACATCAAATACCGGAAGGGAGAAATCAACACGGTACCGGATGCTTTGTCTAGAATTGTCAGCACGATGGTCTTCGCTGCAGATGCTTCCGTCGATCAGTGGTACCAGAAGTTAACGGAACGAGTGCAGCAAGACGGGGCTAAGTTTCCGGACTTCCGTCTGGTGAACCAAGAGCTTTACAAGAACTGCAGCTGTAGGAATGAAGAAGGCGCGCTGACACACCGGTGGAGGAAGGTTGTCCCGCTCAATCAGCGAGCTGAAGTGATTGCGAAGTTCCACGACTCAGCATCAGGAGCCCATCTCGGATTCCAGAAGACTTGGCAGAAGCTGCAGAACCACTTTTACTGGCCGAAGATGATGGAGGACGTCGCACGGTACGTGAGGGGATGCGAGACATGCAAAGCCAGCAAAGCGCCGAACAGAACAATGATGCCGAACATGGGTGGTCCCAAACCTGCCCGTGTACCTTGGGAATTGGTGTCGGTCGACTTCGTAGGTCCATTCACTCGCTCTCGTGCCGGAAATACGGTGATGCTCGTCGTAGTTGACTGGGTGACGAAGTACGTCGTCGTTCATCCGATGAGATCTGCAGACTCCGTCAAAATGGTGGAATTCCTAGAACAACACGTCTTCCTACGATACTCTCGACCACGGATCATTCTTTCGGACAACGGCAAGCAGTTTCTGTCGGCTGCCTTCAAAGCGTTGATCGCCAAGCACAACATCATTCACATGAAGACTGCGTTCTACTGTCCGATGGTGAACAATGCCGAGAGAGTGAACAGAGTCCTCATCACCTGCATACGAGCCCTGTTGGATGAAGATCACCGAGGCTGGGACGAAAACCTGCAAGCGATCGTAGCAGCTATCAACGGAGCGAAGCACGAGGCGACCGGTGTCAGCCCGCACTATGCGAACTTCGGTAGGGAGCTGATACTGCACACTGATCTGTATACTCAGCAGGAGTTGAACACGCCCGACGATCCGAAAGTGGCGCAGGACGTACGGCTATCGGCGATTCGTCGCATCCACCAGTTCATCATCCAGCGCATAAAGAACAACCATGAAAAGACGAAGCAGCGATACAATCTGCGGACACGCGACATCATTTTCAAGGTTGGTGATCTCGTCTGGCGTAGAACCTTCACGCAGTCTTCCAAGGTGGATCACATCAACCGCAAACTCGACTCCAAATTCGCTCCGGCGACGGTGGTGAAGATCCTAGGAAGCAATCTCTACGTGCTGGAAGACGTGAAGGATGGCAAGCGAGGACAGTATCATGCCAAGGATATAAAGCCAGACTAACGAAGTAATTCCACAAGCTATGTAAGCAGCAACAGCTGTCAACTATGAATTATCTTCGGAGAATCACCAAAATACGCGAAGCGGTCAAGATTCCATGGTGCAGAGCGAGAAACCAGACAACGCCCAAGGGTAGCAGAAGGAACGCAGTGAAGAAGAAACACAACGCGCTCCGGAAACACGGAGGACCCTGACGGTGCTGCGTCGCACAAGAATCGTCTCTGCCGTGGAGTCTAGTTCATCGTTCAGCGGCACTCTTTGACAACGGAGCCTAGGCGAACACGGATTAGATCCCAGTCGAGCTCCCAAACCAGGTCGAGCGTCCACAGTCAGGTGTGATGAGCAACAACTTTTTATAAACTACCTCTCCACCTTGACCATTATACAGCTATGTACACAAATTCGTTTGTCGACTACGAACTTCGCAAGAAGTAAAAACACGCTATGCGGCCAAGACAACGGTTCATCAGCAGCGAGAATCAGCGGTACACCAACACTTCTATCGCGCCAAGAAGTGTACCGCGCGCCGTTCGCGATCGTGAGAAATCGCACCCTGCGTCTTTGGAAACGGGGAGCAGGGATCTCTGCAGTACACCAGCTGGCTTCTGGATAGGAGGAGTGGAGAGTCGGAGATCGACGACCAACAATCGGTTCGACGCGGCTTGAAGCTTACGGCCACTATCGGGCGCAGCGGAATCGCACCTGGGAGTACTGGGAGAGGAGGAGTACGTAGCAGCGCCTACGGCAGGCGAGGGAGATTGGGACCCCGAAAACTATCCAGCGAGTAGGGAGGCTCCAAATACCGGAAATTGAGACAACGCAATAAGACCACAACCTACGGCAGGTTCGGGAGATTGGGACCCTGAAAGCAACTCAGCGAGTAGGGAGGCTCCAAATGCCATAAACAGCGACTGCATGAAGCCTACGGAGGGCTCGGGAGATTGGAACCCTGAAAGTTGGAGGACGGCCCCAAATACCAACAGAAGTGTCGGCACAGCGAAGGTAGGAGGACACAGCCGGCGAGGGAGATTGGGACTCCGAAAGCTAGTAAGGTGACGCCAAATGCCATCGACGGACAAGCTATGCAGACAGCGAGCAGGGAGCTGTTAACGACGAGCCTACGCACCACAGAAACACGTCTTACGGCATTGGCTAGAGGACCAAGATCATCAAGCGAAACCTCGCCGTTCCTTGCAGCACAGTGGACCAAAACATCAGAATCATCTGTCGTTCACGGTCTAAACCTCAAACACAACGAACCGCCAGACAGTGAGGGACCCTTGGTAGTCGACCACGGAGTTGAAGGACCTGCAGCTTCGCAGATACGCCGCCGATCATCCGATCGGGCACCAAAACTGCTGTGGAGAATCCCACCGAGTGACATTGACAAGCTTCCAGGCACAGGTCTTGAACTAAGTGGTAGTCGGTTGCATGGGGGTCACTACGAAAAACTTCCATAAAAGCAACGCGACCGGGGGGCGCGGTAAAACCTCCTTTCTGGGCTCGTAGTGATTCAGGACGACCAAATCCGACCTTTACTCAATCGTGACTGACAACATCCACTGTAAACGTTCAGATATTAGCCAACACTAGCCGCAATTTTCGTTACATGTTTTGATCTTTAGTTTTATTGGAGCTCTTAAAACTAGAATAGATCATACTGAGTGTTTTGCCACAGGAACGGCATAGCACAGAAGATGGGACAAGAACTAGCGCAGAGACATTTGCTCATTTGTGAGCGTTCAGATCACCTTTGGCAGGACTCGCTGCCGTTATGTTTGTTTTGATTATGTTTTGAGCTTTTGGATCTGGCGAACTACAAGGTTCGCGTTTGTTAGTTTTGCTGTAGTTATCACCACCTTGAGGTCTGCTCAAGCGATAACCCTCAGATCTGCTCCAGTCTCTCTGCGACTTCTTGTAGAAGCGAGTCTGAGAGTTTTTTGTGAGCTGCCTATCAGCGCTCACAAAAAACTCTGCGCCTGTGGTAAGGTTGTGTTACATAAGTCATTTGGTCAAGCATTTTGTTTTATTTGGAGATGTACAAGCTCACACCGAAAACCACAAAACATTTTTCCGTGCATAAACGCCCAAAATGTGCCCCACTGCGAAACGTCATGCAAGCAACTCAGCGAAAACAATCTGTCACTTGCAACTCGGCGAAAGCAAGCGATCGCGCTTCCGGTGAGCCACACACACACACGACTAAGACGATCAAAATTCAGACCGGCAAGTAGCAAGGAGCAAGGTGGACGTCGTGTGCGGGCTGATTTGCCGCTGGACTAGTTCACGGAACCAGCAAAAGCGTGAGCTGCACTCGTCACACGTAGCGGGATTGGACTGCACGTCGATTCACCGGAAAGTTCCCACGTGCAAAATACCCCATTCGGTAAAAACCACCGTCGCGAGTGCTCCGACCGGCGTAGTCGAGCGGACATCACGAAAGACCGTGCAGTGCATCATCCGAAAGAAGCGGCTTTCTCTCTAGATTCACGCTAAGTGGTTCGGAAACCGCGGGAAATTTGTGCTGAATAGCAACCGGCGTGAAAACACCATCTCAGCCAATCGACGAGGATCGCACCGGATCGTAAAAGCGACACAGCGAACACCCGCAGATAGCTAGCACGCTAGACCGGCAACAGTGTGAATCTGGCCTACGTTGATACTCACTCCATACGGGAAACGCCCGGAAACGACGCTGAGCATCCGACAAAGAAAAGGAAGCCTTCCAAGAAGAAGGCTTTTTGTGTTTGCTTTCAGCTCGTCCACATCGGCTGTACGGAAAGAGCGGGACCGATCATCGGCGCCGCATGGGCGTCTGAACGACAGGGCTGTGCGCGGGATCCGGACAAGCTGCGATTCGAAGGAGGGATCCATACGTAACTGTTAGGGAGAACTCGGCTCAAGCGCAGTCGTGTCGACGCTGGTAACCTTCAAATTGAGGCGTTGGTTCAGGTGGCAATAAGAAACGATCAGTCGTCGTGTGGGTGGCAGCGAGGCGGCGTGGAAGTTGCCGCTACGAAGGAGACAGCCAGTCGGCCGGTATAGGCGTCAACGGTGAGCTGCAACCGATTGGTGCTTGAATCGGACGGAAGAAGCTGGGAGAGAGGATTCCGGCATGAACAGGGTGCACCCTCCAGAAGAACCGTGAGTACGGCGAAGAAAATTGCGCAAGAATGCGAAAGATCTAGATAGCGATAGGGCAGTAGCTAGTTAGAGTAGAAATGGGACTGTGGCCGATGATACGGTGAATAAAGCTTGTACACAATGAACATACTCTTTAGTGGCGTTTAGGTTGTTAGCCGGTCCGACCAATGCTTTTTCCCATCCCGCAGAGGTCGTTTCACAACACCATGGAGGCATCCTTTTGGGATTACATTTAAGATACATATTATTATCTTAAGGAATTTCCTAAGTATTTATGGGATTCCTCTGTAAAATAAAATTCCCTGAGGTTTCCGGATTCTGGGTTTTTCCAGGTAGTACTCTATATACCTTGTATACACCTAGTTCAATGAGTCTTCCCCAAACTAAAAAGCCCGCCTCAGATTCAATTTTCACCCCACCTTACTCTAAGCAATATCCCAAAAAATCCTTCAACATCACCAATTTGCTCGCCATCATAAGCCTGCCTGATTGTCGCAATCTCCACAACAACGCCGACTACGGTTTGCAGCAACGTGCCATGCTATCCTTCCAGTCTGGCGACGGCGGCGGTGCGGTGGGTTGATTTTCACCACGCTTGATGGCACTTGTCTTGACGATGATGACGATCCTGCTGTGTCCAAACAACCGCAACCGACGCTCGTCACTCTCGTTCGATAACCAGATGATTTCGGCTATGCGAGGATAAACGATGACGGTGCTGATGATGATGATGACGATGACGATGATGACATCCTTCTCTCTATGCATGTTGCTGCTGCTGCTGCTGCGGTTGATGCCAACATGACAATAATATCCAAACTGTTGAGCCGAACCGAACAGAAGGGGTGGCGGTGTGCTCCTGCTGTCTTTTTTGTTTGCCGGTGTGATTTTCCTCCCGTCCGTCCCGTCACCGTAGCCGTGGGCGGTGGGTGGGGGTGTGGAAGTTCGCCACTGTCGACTCCGGATCCTGGCAATTGTATAGAACTGGATCTCGCGCTTGCTGTGCTGTATGTTAGTGAGTGAGTGAGGTAGGAGCAGGCAGCAGAGATATGCATACAATATCCTCCTAGCATGCTGTTACGGTTGTTCCTCGGCTCCTGCTCGCTCGGCTGAAACGGAAGGAGGATGGTTCGTCGCTGTTGGTTTGTTGGTTTTTAAGTCTGAGCCGGAGATTCATTTCATTTTAAACTGTGTGGCGAAACGGTTCGGTACGGTGTGACTGGAAAATTCTGCGGTTACGAATGGTGTCGCTTCGGTCGAAGGAAATCGGTCGTTCGAAGGATCCTTTGCACCTAAGTGGGACGGTCCGTTGTCAGTGGCGCTCTTAGTAGTGTTGAAGGACGAGCTGTGATTTGGCAAAGTTGGACAAGACGACAGCGCGCGTGGTGATTTTTATACGCCGACAAGTGAGAAGCGTCGGCAAATTTGCTCAAATTAGATTGTTTGAAGGTACGTAACTGGAATTTGGATTTGATCAATCTGTCGTAGTATTTGTCGTTCAACGATTAGGATTTAGTGAGGCCGATTCCCGTCGGATTGCGTGAATTTATTTTCACAACTAATTTTTTTTCATTGCGTGTACGCTTTAATCTAAACAATTACACACTGTGTATAAATTGTTATTAAATCGATATAACTAAATTTTTTGCAGTAATAAACTCGAAGGAACATAAGTGAATTAACTTTGTAAATCGCTGTGGATCGCAGGTGATGGTACATCTTGTGAATTGGACGATTGATTTTCAGGAAAATTGTTCTAGCTGTTACGTCTGTTTTTGTGTGATATTATTTTAATTATTTTTTAAATAGTTTCGTGCGAAACATTTGGCCCATAGTTCAGTATATTGGATATAGAACTAAGCTGTATGCAATACAGAGAATTTTTCTTGTTGAAAATGTTGTTGGGTTCGAACTTATGAGCAATCACGAGCAGTTATTGTGTAGCAGGAAGAAATCAAATAAGATAGTTTTCGGAAACATGGATGATTTATTTGAAGATCCTCAAATTTATCCTCTAATATTCACCAAAGTGCATATAATAAAGGATGTATGTTGGAAGTTCAAAATGAAGATCTCTAGTAATAATAAATAAATGCTGGGTAGCTGGATGTGCTTTACTTTGGATTGATTCTGTAGGATTAGTTTGTATAGATTGGTGCAACAGAAGGCGTTGCTGTTAGCACTGGGCAATAAAACAATAATGGATTGAAATCGAAGTTTCGTTACTGTAGTCCGAAGGTGGCTTTATCGGTTTATATACATCCTAACGACCAACATGTATGAAGCTGTTTCGATTATTACATCGCGAAAACTGTACTGTATTTCATTTAATGAAAACAATCACAGACACACACATGTTTTCAGAATAATTGTAAGAAGCATCAACTTAAAAAAAAGGATCAGGATCCTGGATCTAGGGGTACTATACAGAGGATACAGAGCAACACGATTTTAACCTCCTGATTTGAACATTATATATTGATAGATTTTTAAGCCGTGATGGAATTTCTAGAGAAATCTTTAACTAACGTTTGAGTTGAATGTCTAGTAGAATTTTTGAAGATACTCTGATTATACCTTAACGGCTTTTAAAGACTGGACTCGGGAAAAAGTGAGACGCACAAAATAATGTATAACTTTTGATTACGTGCACAAAAACAGCTGATACATAACAAAAACAGTTAATACCATAAAAATTACATCAAAATCGGTTTCGTATTGGCACAGATATTGTCGATACAATAAAATGTGATTTTGGAAACTTTGGGCATCCATTTCAAAAAATGTTTTTCTGTAAGTTCTCCAAGTAAGGCATAATAAATGGTGGAAATTTCATCATATTCGGTTAAGTATTTTTTTTTTCAACAATTCAAACAAAAAACTTTTTTTATTTTGGGCACTTTTTAACATTATAAAATCAGTGTGCACTATTTTGACTGCAACACTATCCCGATTTTTATAAAACTTGACTGTTTTCAGTGAAAATTCCAGCCGTTTTGGTTGACTACTTCCAAAGTTAGAGCAGTTTAAATTTCACTATACCAAAAATCAAATCTTCTAATTGTGACATGGTGCTACACACATGGCTATAACTTTTTAACGATTAGATCAAATTGAATGAAATTTTGACATAATACTTCTTCATACATACCTATAAGTACCTACGTAAAAAAAATCATTGAAATCGATTCATCGATTCAGTAAGTTTAGCTCTACAGTTTTAGGTAAAAAGTGATATTTTTGAAGTGTTTTTTGACCAAGGTGCTCAAATGGTAAGTGTTGGTTCCGCCAGAGGAGAGAAAGTAGTAATTCCGAGATTTCAAACAACCTTTATTTTGGTGGTATTTTAATATCCTGAAATAGACTCAATTAGACTCGACATTTAAGCTTAATCTATTTCTACCGACTTACGTTTAGTCACTTTCTCCCACTTAGCATACACTGTTTCCAAAATCTGGTTTCCTCGGTCTTTGCCAATGCTGTGAGGTCTAATTAAATCATTCATAAGTGCCTTGAGCACAATAAATCAGAGCAAATTGGTTTTACCTATAGTTTGTAATGATGGTCACACAAATTATGGTTAAGTACTGACGCAGTTTAGTGCATGACTTCTATAGGGAAAAAAAAATACTTTTTAGGAATCAATTTTAGCTTAGGAATGATCATTTCATACATACTGTGATAATTTCAATTACTAGTATAATTTTGCACGTTATTTTAGCATAGAAAAGTTACTAATTAACTAATAAATTTTAACTGCATGAGCACAATTCAGTAGGAAAAACAATGCCTTTATATTTCAGTATCTATCCTTGACCTTGTTGATCTTCTATCCTATCTATCATCTCATTGTCATCTCTCGCATATCTGCTCTACATAGGCGCCTGTTGTTTTCTCGCAAGGGGCACAGTAGCAGGTATTGAAGAGCGATGTGACACCGTGGGGTCACAACAGTCCCCCCCAGTATGCCAACTCCAGGATTGGCTTACTAAGCTACGCTCTTTACGTCGAGAACTGCTAACTTAACCGCTGGCCTTTCGTAGATTCCCTTCGCCGTTTGAACCGTTGCTCTGCGCACCTGTCCGTTCCGGTTGACTGTTCCAATTACCCGGCCCTTTGGCCAGCAGTTCCTAGGATGTTCCGGATCTGTGATCACCACTATATCGCCGACTTCAATCACCTTCACCTTCTGATACCATTTTGTGCGCCTAGTGATTTCAGGAAGATACTCCTGTAGCCATCGTTGCCAGAAGCGATTAGCCATTACTTGGGAGAGCTCGTGACCGTGCCTTCTAACCTCTGTGCTATCGCAGCACAATGTCAACGGCTTTGACCCATCCGATGACCCGAGTAAAAAATGATTCGGCGTAAGGGCTGGCGCCGATTCGTCGTCCACTGGAATGTCTGTCAGCGGCCGAGCATTTAGCACTCCCTCAACTTCAATGAGCGCGTTGCGTAGTTCCTCATCACTGGGACGCCTGCTTCCAACGATCTCTCCTAAATTCTTCTTCACGCTTTGGATCAATCGTTCCCAGCTACCACCCATGTGCGGTGAAGCAGGGGGGTTGAAACACCAAGACGTCTGTGGGCTGGTAAACTCTTGCGTGATCGTCTCCTGATTTACGGACTGAAGTGCTTCTCGCAACTCTCTATCCGCTCCAATAAAGTTTGTACCCCTATCGCTATAGAACGATACTGGAGTCCCTCGTCGAACGATGAAGTTCCGGAGTGCCATGATGCACGAACTAGTGCTCAAGGAGTGGGCAACCTCCAAATGGACAGCCCGGACAGTAAGACAGGTTAATAAGACCCCCCACCTCTTCTCGACCCTTCTTCCCAAAGTGACCTCAATTGGACCGAAGTAATCTACTCCAACGTGAGAGAAAGGACGAGTATAAACAGCCAATCTACCCGGCGGGAGATCTGCCATTTCCGGTGGATTTGGAACTGCATCTCGGTTTTTGCATCGCTGACAGCCGCTTCTAATTTTCTTGAGGGCTACTCGCAAGCGAGAGATGCAAAAGCGCTGCCGAACCTCATTCAGGACAGTTTTTTGGTTTCTGTGATGGAATTTTTCGTGGTAGTGTGTGAGAACCAATCGTGTAACAGGATGGTCTCGTGGCAAGATAACAGGATTCTTAGCATCTTCTAATAGGAATTCACACGCGTCAACTCTTCCTTTCATCCTTAGAACGCCCATTACATCCAGGAATGGACTAAGTTTGTAGAGAACACTGCTCTTCGGAATTTGACGAGCCAGTTGATTTTGGTTTCCGCTTAGCTTCAGGAGCTCCATTTCATCTGGATAGATGTCATACTGCGCTATAAGGATCTGGTGGATTTCGGCTTGCTGTAACTCTTCGCTGGTCAACGGTCCTGTATTGATAGCAGTTTTCCTTACCCGACTTCGGCAGTTGGATACAAAGCGTTTCACGTAACCTGTTACACGCAAAAGACGGTTCCAGCTTGAAAAGTTGGTGGCGGGAATCAGTGGCTCGGATGCGTTGCAATGCAATAGAACGCTGGGTCGGAGTTCTTCGTTTGTGACGTCACCTTTATGCGCTACTGGGGGCCAGAATTCTTCAGGCTGCCACAGATATTGCGGGCCTCTGAACCATCTGCTAGTTGGGGCCAGATCCGGTTGTCGCTGCCACTTTGTCCCGTCGTCCGCCACGTTAAGTTTGGACGGAACCCATCTCCATTCATAGTCTTCCGTAGATTCCAAAATCTCGCTGACCCGTACTGCTACGAATGGACTATACCTACGATGATCCGACTGCAACCAGCATAGAACATTTCTCGAGTCCGACCAGAAAAAGCGTTTGGATATCGGCAATGACAACTCTGGCACCATGCTGTTAGCCAGCCTCGTTCCAATTACTGCTGCTGTGAGCTCTAGTCGAGGGATCGAAAGGTTTTTTTTTTAATTTCTTTGTATTTGTGAATTTTAACTTATTGCTAATTCTTCACACAGGATCGAAAGGTATTTCAGCGGCGCAACACGGGTCTTGGCACATACCAAGGTGCATTCTGTTTTGCCTGCTTCTTTAAAGCGAAGATAAACGGCTGCTGCCATGCCCTTCTCGCTAGCATCTACAAAGACGTGCACTTGAATATCCGTTTCAGGACCAACTGATGCGGCCTGTCGGTAGCAACGTGGTATACTAACGTGCTCCAATGATGGAAGAAGTTTGACCCAAGCTTTCCATTCCTCGTACTGTTTATCCTGGATTAGCTGTCCCCACTGAACTCCAGAGCGCCAGACCTCCTGCAGAACGATTTTCAGGTGCATCAGGTAGTTGGCTATTAGTCCTAGCGGATCGAAAACTGTCATCAGAACTCGGAGAACCTCATTCTTCGTAGGGCGACGCGTTCCTTTGAGCAGCGCTTCATCAAACCGTGTCCAGGACACCTTAAAGGTAAAGCAGTCCTTCGCCGTGTCCCACCACATTCCTAAAACCTTCTCTGTGCCCATCTCCGCTGTCAAATCCAAGTTCTTCTGCGTAACACCTTCGTCTTGCAACGCTGCCAGAACTCGCTGAGAGTTTGAGATCCAGTTCCTTATTTGGAATCCTCCTTTCGCGTGAACATACCGCACCGACTTTGCCAGTTCGATAGTAGCTTCTTCTGTCTCTTCACTCGCCAGCATATCGTCCACATAATGTTTTTTAACAATGGCTTCAACTGCTGCTGGATACTGCTCTTGGAACCTTTCCGCATTTTGGTTCTTCACGAACTGAGCAGTACTCGGAGAACAACAAGCACCGAACGTCATTACGTTCATAACGTATGTGCTTGGCCCCTCGTTGGCGCTGTCCCGGCAGAAAAATCGCTGACAATGTTGGTCCACCGGTCGCATTCGAACTTGGTGGAACATTTCGCGAATATCTCCGCAAATCCCAACTCGATATTTGCGAAACTGGCACAGTACAGCTGGCAGAGAAGTAAGCTCATCTGGCCCTGTTAGTAGCGCCGAATTCAACGATACACCATGAACAGTCGCCACTGCGTCCCAGACTATGCGCACCTTTCCGGGCTTGTTATGGTTGACAACAGGAAAAATAGGCAGATACCATACTCGTTGCTGCTTTTCCTCAAGCTCTTCGGTCGACAACTTTCGAACGTAATCCTTAGCCAAGTAATCGGCTATCTTCTCCCGTAGGACACACGCCAATTTTGGATCCCGTTCCATTCGCTTCTCCAAACAATTGAACCGCTGTAACGCCATCAGCTTGCTATCCGGTAAACGAACCTTCTCATAACGCCATAGCAGTCCCGTCTCATATCGGCTTCCATCTAAGCGTGTTAACGACTGCAGCAGAGCTTGAGCGCGTTCATTCTCACTTGACAAGCAGTTCTTCTCCGGCTTTGAGATTCCCAGAGCTTCGAGACTGAAAAAGTTCTTCACTTCACGATGCAAATCTGTCTCAGCGCGTGAGCTACACTCGCAAATGTGGTAAGTTCGATACACCGGATTTCCAGAGTCGGGCCTACGGCAGCTACCGTATATCGTCCACCCAAGGAGTGTCTTAACGGCGATTGGTTCTCCTTCCTTGCCCTCACGGCTGTTGCGTACGAGTGCCACCCTAGCATGTTTCACCCCTATCAGAATTCGTGGACGAGCGTTCTTATAGGAAGCGACCGGAAGGTCACGAAGATACGGGAAGTTTTCTCTCAGGATATCCACGTCGAGAGACTGGGCCGGCAACTGCAAATCTCCAACCGTACGTACGTCATTGAGCGTAAACTTCTTTCCAGCTTGCCCGCTTATGACAACATCAACGCTCAGAGATTCCGCTTCAAAACGATGAGTTCCACCGGTCCACTTCAGGCAAAGTGGTGCAGATTTGCCTGCTACTTCCAACTCCTCTGCCAAACCTTGATCCATCAACGTTAAATCCGAACCATCGTCCAGAAATGCATAGCATTCGATCTGTTTCTTGGCCCCGAACAACGTAACCGGTAGATAGCGGAACATTCTT
>NC_085138.1:15903439-15928439 GCF_035046485.1 Aedes albopictus
GTTCCGTTCTATGAGAGGGCAAATTTTTCGTCTTTTTTTTTCTGGAAAAAGGTTGACGGTCTCGTCTTCCGTAAGACGAAGTGAAGCTTTTGGGTTTGATTAATTGTGTCTTCCTTGGAAGAAAGGTTGATTCCGTTATTGAAGCCGGTCTTGAGAAAAATTGCTTGTTAAAGGGTTGAGATGTTTATGACAATTCATTTCAAGTGTGTGTGTTTTAGGGCATCGATAGCAACGTTTATTCATTCAGTTTCCGGTTGATATTGCAGAGACTAAGTTGTACGTTGAGAATTTGTCGCATTTGAGCATTTACAGGCAAAAAACATTCCAAGAATGCAAGAATCATTCCATTGGAACTTCAGATGAAGATTCATCCAGAAACTAAAATCCAAACAAAAACTAAGATTTCCTTCATAAATTCTCCCTTGGATTCCTTCAGAAAATCCTTCAGCGATTGCTTTCAAAAAATCATCCATTCCTTAAGAAATTTCTTCAGAGATTCTTTTATAAACAATCCCATTGCTACAGGAATTTCTCCGATGCTTCATGAGTTTCCTCAGATATAGCCGAGATGGATTTTTTAAAGGAAATTATTCCAGCAATTTCGTTTAAAAAAATAAAAGTTCTGTATTCCTTCAGAAATTTTGTAAAGGATTGCTTTAGAACATCTTCAAAAGTTTCCTTGAAAATTCTTTAAGGGATTTCTAAAGATATTTTATTTACGCAATGAAGGAATTGCAATGTTTTTTTCAGAGATTTCTTTAGAAATAGCTCCTATAGAATCATTTTCCGTCGTCTTTCACCTAGAGTAAATGAGTTCGTGGGAAGTTACCAAGCCTTCTTCATCGACGGCCGGGCGAAACCGGATCAGATCTTCACCGTACGGCAAATCCTTCAGAAATGCCGTGAATACCAGGACCTAACGCACCACCTGTTCATCACCTTCAAGGCGGCATACGACAGTATCGACCGCACAGAGCTATGGAAAATCATGAACGAGAATAACTTTCCCGGGAAGCTTACCAGACTGATAAGAGCAACGTTGGACGGTGTGCAGAACAGCGTAAGGATTTCGGGTGAACTATCCAGTTCATTCGAATCTCGACGGGGACTACGACAAGGTGATGGACTTTCCTGTCTACTATTCAACATCGCCCTGGAACATGTTTTGCGACGAGCCGGGCTCAACAGCCGGGGTACGATATTCACGAAATCCGGCAAATTTGTCTGTTTTGCGGATGATATGGATATCGTGAAGCAGCAAAAGTTGAACTGGTGGTGAATGTGGCTAAGACAAAGTACATGCTGGTAGGTGGGAGTGAGCGAGACAGGACAAGCCTTGGCAGCGATGTTGCGATAGACGGGAATATTTTCGAAATGGTAGAAGAATTCCTTGATAACGGCTGACAATAACCTGAGCCGTGAAATACGAAGGCTCCTCATCAGTGGAAGTCGTGCCCACTACGGGCTGCAGAAGAAACTGCGGTCATAAATAATTCACCCCCGCACCAAATGTACCATGTACAAGACGATAATAAGACCGGTGGTTCTCTACGGACACGAGACATGGACGATGCTCGAGAAGACCTTCAAGCACTCCGAGTTTTCGAGCGACGCGTGCTAAGGATGATCGTCGGCGGCGTGCAGGAGAACGGTGTGTGGCGGAGAAGGATGAATCACGAGTTCGCTGCACTCTACGGTGAACCCAACATCCTGAAAGTGACTAAAGCTGGCCGAATACGGTGGGCAGGGCATGTTGCAAGAATGCCGGACAACAACCCTGCAAAGTTGGTGTTTGCTAATTGTTGATTCAGTGCTATCATGAATTTGATGTTGAACTAAATAAATGAATACTTATAGAAAATCCTCTATGGATTCCTATCAAAACTACACTATGGATATCTTCAGAAATTATTCCAGGAATTCATTCATAAAATCTCACAAGGAGTCTTTCAAAATTGTTACAGAGAATCCTTAAGAAATTTCTCCAGGATTTTCTTCAGATATCAATTTACTTTACGGTTGCACTAACGTAAGAACTACACGACACACACAATACGCGACGCGACACAAGACAACACTTATCGTTCTTACAATTGTCATTCACATCTCTCCAAAAGTTTCTGCAGAGATTCTTCCAGAAGAATTCAGTGATGCCTCAAGGAGGCCACCTGGAATTCCCCCAGAAAATTCTTCACAGATACCTCCAGGAGTTTTATCATTGTTTTTTTTAGAAGATCTCTCAGGACGATCTCGACATGAGTACCTCCAGGGAAATCTCCAGGAGTTCCTTCAGATATTCTTTTAAAAGGACTCAGGGATATCTCTTTAAGATGCATCATAGATTCATCCAGAAGTTCCTTCAAAGATTCCCACATGAGGTCCTTCAGAGATTAGTCTGAGAGTTCCTTCAGGGATTCCTATTGCAGTTCCTTCAGAAATTCCTACAGTAGTTTCTTTGGGAACTAGACCAGGAGCTCTCTTATAGGTTCCTCCATCTTTCAGAAATTCCTCGAAAATTCCAACAAGAGGTTTCTCCTGACGCTCTGTAGGGATCGCTCAAGGAGATTCTTCAGGGATCACTCCGGGAGTTAAATCAAGAGTTCCTACTGAAATTCCTTCAACCATCCCTCCTGGAATTTCTTCAAGAATCCTTCCGGAAACTTCTTCGGGGATTCCTCTTGGAATTACTTCGGGATGCTTCATGAAAAAAATTCAGGGATTCTTACAGGATTGCTTCAGAAGCTCCTTTTGTGATCTCTCCAGAGTCTGTTCAGGAATCTCCCTAATAACTCCATCAGGATTCAGGGATGCCTCCAGGTGTTCATTAGGAATTTCTTCAGAAGTTCTCTAAGTTCAGATATTCTTCCAGTAGTCCATTCAGAGATTCTTCAGACGCATAAATGCCTCCTGCAGATCCATCAAGAATTCCGTAAGAAGTTTATTCATGAATTTCTACAGGAGGTCTTTAGAAATTAGTCTAGTAGTTCCTGCAGTGATCCCTATTAAAGTTCCTTTAGAAGTAACTACAGGAGTTCTTACAGAAATTAGTCCGGGATTTTCTTCAGAGATTCCTCCAGGAGTTTCAGGGATTCTTGCAGATGTTTCTTCAGAGATACTTCCTGATTTTTTGAGGGATTCCTACAGACGTTCCTTCAGAAATCTCTCCAGGAGTTATTTCAGAGACTCTTACAGTAGGATCCAAGGGTGCCTCCAGGAGAATTCAATAATTTCCACAGAAATTTATTCAGAGATTCCTGTATAAGAGTTCCTTCTAAGTGTTTCTTCAGATATGCTTTTAAGAATTTCCGAAGGAATTTGACAAATTGCATTGGAAATATTCGCAGGAATGTCTTCAGACCTCTAGCCTGAATTCGAATTCCTCCAGAGATTTCTGCAGATATTCATTTTTTAGTTTTTATTTTTGTGTATTTCAAATACAACACACAGATAGCATTTTCTCAGAGCATACTTCCAGATTTTTTTACGAACTCAGAAATCTTCTCCAGATACATTTTTTAGGAATTTCTACTGTACTCTGATGAATTTTCGGATTCCTCCAGTTTTTTTCTTTCTAATTTTCGAAGTGATCAATTAAAGGATTTCTCCAGCAACTCTTCTAAAAGTTTTTCAAGAAATTCTCATGGATTGCCCAAGAATTTTTCCCGGTATTTCCGAAGTTACTTCAAGAATTTCCCTGAAATTTTCTCAAAAATACTTTCAGGGACTTTTAAAGAAATTTGATTGAATTTTTGTTTAAAAAAATCCTTCAGGGATACTTTTTGTAATTCATTCAAGCATTCCATCTGAAATCCCATCAGGAATATCTTCAGAACTTCTCCAGGGACACTTTTAGTACTTTAAGAATTTCAGAATGGGATTTCTTCAAAAGTTCTTCCATGGACTTCATCTTTCACAAAATTGCCCTTAATATCCTGCGGAAATTTCTCCAAGAGTTCCTCCATGGATCGTTTGACAAATTCCTGAAGGAATCCTGCAGAAATTCCAACAAAAGTTCGATTCCATCAGAAACATCTCCTGGGCTTTCTTTAAAGATACCTCCGGAGGTTTTCCCAGCAGCTCTTCCAGAATCGGCAATTATGGAAGGATGTTTTTATAATTTCTGAAGGAATCCCTTTTAATAGTTTTTTTTCTGTAATAATCATTAAGCTGCAGACACTACCTATGGAGATTCTTAGAAGATACTGTAGAAACATTTCTGGACTTAATTCCGTGAAGTAATTTCTGAAGTGATCTCCGGAGGAATTCATGAATTATTTTCTATCGGATTTTGTTTTGCAGGAAAACCTGGATTAACTGAAGAACCACCTCTAAGGACCCCAGAATTATTTCTTTAAAACATCCTTGGAAAGTGCCAAGGAAGAAAGCCCTGGGAAAACACCTGATGGATCATGGGTAAAATGCCTGAAAGGATTCATGAAGAAAGGTTCGAAAAAATCCTTAAATGGAGAACATTGGAGGAGTACCTGGAAGAACTTTTGGAGATATCCCCAAAGGAACATCTAGAAGAATCTCTTGACAATTTTCTGGAAGAATTTCTAGAGAAATGCCAAGATATAATTCGTGGAGCAATTAAAGGTGAAATGCCTGAGGAAGTCACTGGAGTAATTCTATGTGGCATCCCAGGTTAATAAATGGAGGAATATCTGAAGGAAACTCTGGAGGAACTCCAGCAAGAATTTCTGCAAGATTTCTTGAAAAAACAAATCGAAGCACATCCATAGAGGAACTCTTGCACAATTATCTGAAGGAATATGAGAAGGAACTTCTGCAGAAATCCCTGGAGTAATTCCTGCTAAAATTTCCAGGTGTAATCCTGCAAGAAACTGCAAAGAAACTTCTACCAGAACGTCATTTTGTGATCGTTTGGATGAACACATAGGGCAATACCTTGGAAGTCCCGTAGAGGGATTCACACCAGAATTTTCCGAGTAATTTCTAAGATGTATGTATTTCTGGAGAAATCCCTACTAAGAATTGCATGAGAAATATTGTATAGAATCACTGAAAAAATAGCAGTATTTAAGGGAATTTGCAAAAAATCCAAGAAGGAATTTTTTGATAAATAGCTAAAAAATTCCTGAAGAAACTCGTGGACGAGTTTCTAGAAGAATCTGTTGAGAAATTTCTTTAGAGACTTAGAAACTTCGTTAGAAATCCCGAGGACAAATTTACAAACTTTCGTCGAAAAATTTACACAGAAATATATGGACAGTAGGCTTGTCAACAGTTTCAAAAATGTTCTTCAATTTTTATGTACACCCCACCACTGGTCTGAACATAACAATACGAGTGATTACAAGTAAAAGTTTTCGGTTCCATCATAATTCTCATACATGCTGAGGTGGGGTTATGCCCATTTTCAAGATGTTAAGAAATTCCCGGATAAAATAAGTGATACTCTCTTGCACAACTCTAGATAGCATTTCTCAAAAAGTCTTTCGAGAAATGTATAGAAGAGTTTCCAGAGAAATATTAAAATTTCTAGAGGATTTTCAGAAGTAATTCCCGATTCTTGGAGGTATCCTTGGACGTATTGATGATAGAGATCTAGGAGGAATATCCGGAAAATATCTGGATAAACCTTTGTGAAAGTTTCTAAAAAAAACTTGAGAAATTTGGAAATTAATTCCTGTACATATATTGCTGAAAAAATTTGTTATATCCATGGTCATGGTGATATACCCGGGAAAAGTCCTGCAGATTTTCTGTGCGAATTTCCAGAATTCGCAGGAATCCCTACTGGAATCACTGGAGAAAACCATCCACGATTCTCTGGAAGAATTGGTCTGGAAATTTCTGGAGGAGACCCGGAGAAATTCCTAGAGCAGAAATGTCTGTCAAAAAAATCGTGAGGGAATTGATGTGTGAATTGCTGAAAGAATTTGCAAGAATTTTAAGAAGAAATCACTGGAAAATTGTTTGATAAAATCTATTGAAAATATTCTAGAGGAGTCCTTTGAGAAAATTTTGAAATAAATTTTAAAGCTAGTTTTTCATCAATTCCAAAGGAAACGTTCCTGGAACTTCTAAAGGAATCCGGAGAAACAATTTCAAAAAATCCTCGCAGGAACTACTGGACGGATTTCCAGAGTAATTTCTGAAGGAAACATTAGAGAATTTTTGAAGAATTTCACGACAGCATTTCATAAGCAATCATGGAAGGTTTTCATAAAGAATCCTTAAAGAAACGCTTGAAGGAATCTCTTGTGGGTGTTTAAACGAAACTTTAGTAGATTTTTTGAAGAAAATCATGGAAGATTCTTGAGACAAGATCTAGAGAAATTTCTTAAAAAAAAAAACAGTGGAGCGACTGAAATCTTCGGACGATTTTCTGAAGGAAAACATGAAGAAATTCCTGACGATATTTTAAATTTCTTCAAGTATTCGTGAAAGGATTTCAGAAAGTATAAATCGAGGATTTTCTTAGGAAGTTTGGCTTTCTTGGGGAATCAAGGGAATGTGCATAATTTTGTGCAGAAAACCACTGAACAAGTTTCTAAAGATATTTGTAAACTATTTTCAGAAAAAAAATACAGATGTTGGAATCGAAACGTTGGCGATTAGATAAGAAAATCAACGCTTTTCATTGACCAAAAGCCGAAACCCCCAGAGAAAAAAGTCAAATTCACAGCCAAACATCTACAAGTAATTCTAGAGAAATTTTTAAATTAAACGAGGAAAGATTTTCTGAAAGAAACCCCGAGAGCGGTTTAAATAACATCCATGCAACAATTTCGAATGGAATCCATGAAAGCTTTCTAAATGTGTTTGTTTCGGAAACACCTCGGAAAGGTGTTTCTTCTTGCGCAGGCTACAAATGAATTTCTGAAGGAAAATTTGAGCAAATTTCATAATAAATCCACAGTATTTTCCTAAGAAAACCTTGGAAAAAGGATTTAATGTATTTCTGGGAGGATGTCTGAAAGAAACATGGGAGGAATTTCTGAATGATATTTTGGAAGGAGCATGCTTGGTTAAAAAAAATGAAGGAATTCTTTGTATATGATTTTCTGAAAAAATCGCTGGAGGAATTTCTGAAAGAATTTGTGAATGATTTTCCAAAAGAATCACCAAAGGCATTTCTGGAAGAATCCATGAAGGAATTTTCGAGGAAATTCATGGAAAATTTTCTAGTTGAATCCTGGATTCTTAATTTCTTAATCCTCCGTGGAAGATTTAGAAATAATCCCTGAGGGTTTTTATAAAGACATGATGAATCACAGAAGCCATCTATGGAAAGCTTTCCGTACAGAAATCATTGCAGAAATCTCTGGAAGAGAGAAAATTTCAAAATGAATTCTGACAAAACTTTCTGAAAAAATACTATATTTCAATGGAATCTTTCGAGAAATTTCAGGATGAATCCATAGACTATTTTCTGAGAAACATCTTTTAAAAAAAATCCAGTGAAGCGGCTTTGGAAGAATTTGTTAAGAGTGTTAAACTGCATCACATTAAATGAATTACTCCAGTGTTCAAATATGTCAATGAGAAAAAAAGACAAGATGACATCGCTCGCTTGGCAAGGAAGTGTCTGATTGGCCATGCAGCGAATCTGCATGCTCATATGACTTTATCAAACATCTGTAAAATTATTACCCACCAGTCGCGTCAACATTTCTAATGATGAGATTTCAACACAACCATGTAATTATCTTCAGAGCACTTTGACTATCCGTCACTAACCGGAGACAATTTTCCTGCATCCGGTAGTACACTTGAATAGTTCTGCACACAAGCAGGGCGCGTGCGGTAGGTTCTTCGTCCCCTAATATGCCTAAGTATTCATGACTACATACCATATTGACTCGGTATGGAATAGTTTCGAACGACGCGACGACGCGAGGACGGAGAAGAAGCGCAATAGCAAGTCCCATGCCTGCTATGCCGTACAGTCGCAGCACTGGCTGCCTGTGCAGACAAGCGAGCAAATTCATGATGAATTAACACCCTCCAGTACCTAGTACTTGTTTTGCCATGGTCGTCGCCACCTCTCGGCAATCCAATGCGGTTGTACTTAACTACTAGCTACATATTCATTGCACTGCGGGTGAATTGGTGTCGTCGAATCATGTGTAGTGTGTAGTGTAGGTACTCATGAGTGGTGGGTATCATTACTCAGCTTCAGAGAGTTGGTTATTATGCGCTGAAAGTAGGTGTGAAGTGTGAAAACTGTCTTCCGGTACCTACTGCCGTCGTTGTCGTTGTCGCCGTCGAGTGGACTCGAGCAGTGGTGTATAATTAATGTGAAAATCATATACTCATTGTCGAGAGCGAGGGGTGAATCGTACGGTTGCAGTCTAATTTGAACGGCTTGCTGTGTGCAGTTCAGGTTAATTTTGTCGATAATTACAAGTGTTGGCGTACTACCAAGCGAAATAGTGGGGCTGCTGAATGAAGAGAGAAAATAGAAAATAAATTTTGGCAAGGCACATTGAGTGGTGTCATTGAGGTTAGCCCAATGAGTAACCAGTGCAAGCCCGTGCACAAGGAAGGGGATTTGGGAGTTAAACCCCACCCATTACCAATGCTCCACACACTAGGCGCCCCTCTGCCCTTTGCCTAAATTAGGAAAAAAATCCTCCCTTGACGCCTTTCCTCTGCACCAGCCTGAATCAATGCTCAGAGAAAATAGTAAAACTCACTTTGAAAATACGTTTCTTTGAAAACATCTATAATTTTAACACAACATATTAACATAATTTGAATTAAAAATATCTATGTATATTAGGATTTCAATTGTTGTCGCCCATATCCCTTCTGGGACGGACCATATAAGGCTGATTTTCCCATTTTTTTCATCTTCTAGAACAAAACTTTCTTTTCTCGACTATTTTATTCATCTACGAACTTTTTGAGGTCAGTTTAGGACCAGTACAATTATGCAGGTCTGTCCCTAAGGCAACCGATGTTCCATAAAAAGTTGCATACTTTGAGGCGTTTCAAGGTACACTAAAACCTCAATTTATGCACATGGCTGGAGGTGCATCAATTAAAAATGGGCATAAATTAAAAAAAGCATAAAATTAGGGAAATTTGTGCATAAATTAAGCTTGGGCTTAAATGAGGAAATCTAGTTCGAGATAACAGGTCTTGCTCCTGAGCATTTGAGGTGGGCTATGGGGGTTTCTATAAAGCTCTCAGAGAGTCCAGAAAAGGGGGTTCCAAGGGGCGTTTCAGGGGATTTGGGGTGCCTTCTAAGGGCGTTCTGTCAGGTTTTGATGACGTTTTCATGGAATTATGGGAAATCCAGGGGCATTTCAATAAAATTAAGGCGGTTTCAGGGACGTTTCAAGGAGTTTTAAGGGCAATCCAGGGGATTTCAGGAGCCTCAATAAAATTAAGGTGGTTTCAGGGACGTTTCAAGGTGTTTTAAGGGCAATCCAGGGGATCTCAGGAGCCTTTAAAAGGCTTTACAAGGGGTTTGAGGGGCGTTTCACGGCATTTCAGAGTAATTTCAGAGAATTTCAAGAGGTTTCAGGAACATTTTAAGGGCGTTCCTACAGATTTCAAGGGCATATGATAGCATTTCAGGGGCGTTTCAAGGTATTTCAGATCAGGGTCATATCAGGGGATTTCAAGAGCATCTCTAAATCAAAAAACTTTTCAGGGGCGTTTCGAAGGACTTTGGGATGGGGTCCCTGAAAATTCCCCTAAAACATTAACGCCCGTAACGCCTCTGAATCCCGCCGAAAATGCTCTGAAACTGCCTGAAATGCTTCTAAAATCTCCCTCAAGCTCTCTCGGACCCCATGTAACACACTTGAGCCCCTCCGAAACACTCTTATTCCCGCCAAAAATGCTCTGAAACTTTCTGAAATGCCTCTAAAATCTCTCTGAAATCCCCTCGGACCCTATGTAACGCATCTGAACCCCCAAAAACGCTTGCATGACGCCTCCGAATCCTTCTAAGACCCACTTGGACCACATATAATGCACATGAGACCCTCGCAGACCCCGAAAACGTACCTGTGACACCTCCAAAACCCGTCGGAAATCCTCCGAAACTCTCTGGAATACTTACGAACACCCCCTCAGGCTCCCGGAAACCCCCCTGGTATCTCCTGGTACCCCGCGGAAACCCCTAGGGACCCCCTGAAACTCCTCTGTAACTTCCATTTGCTCATCTCAATGAACACCCCCTAGCCACCGTTGCAAAAATTACCGTCATTATTAAATATTCTTATGCACAATATTGGTTCTGAGTAGTCTTCCCTATTTTTATGCAGGGCTTAAAAAAGGTGCATAAATTAAAAGTGCATAAAAATAACATGTATAAATTGAGGTTTCAGTTTATAGAAGATTGATTATAATTTATTGAATAACTTCAAAAGTGTTTAGTTTATAAAAATAGACATATAATTTCAACTAAATGAACACGAAATCAGCTTGTATGGGTATATCAATGCCAGAAAATTTTGAATGCTAGATCATATTACAATTCAAATATTCGATAATTATGATTCTCCACCAAAAGTGACTCCTGGGATTGATCGTTTCTAATTCTTCAAAGAATACCACTGCAGATATCTCCAGGAATTTTCTGCAGAGTTTTTAACAGTATTACTTTTTTAAGATTCCCTAGATTCGACTAATAAATATCAATATATTAATACATACTCACATACAATATGCCAGTAAATATTCCAGAATGTCGCACCTGAAAAATAAATAAGAGTTTAATCGTTAGTATCGCCATTAATCATTAAGTTTTATTGAGGAATTTGAGTAATAATTGCTTTGATTCATTTTGGGATGCTGGCACATAGATACGTTGTCAAATAATAAAATGTAATTTCAGATGTTTTGCTCTTCTTGCCTTTATAACTTTTTCCTTTACTTTTCTCCCTTGAACAGGTCATATTTCTGTCGTAAAGGTCTATGATCGTGCAGAAATATTGAGCTTTTCCAACATATATTACAAAAACTGCTACTTACCATTTATATAAAATAAGTCAAGAAACATTTTCGTCTTTTTTGCGTCCTTGTAAAAAGGCATGATAAAAATTACCTAGGTTAGCAAACCACTCGGGTAGTGGCCGGTATTTTGGTCAATTCCAAACCAATTGACTTGAAATTTTGTACACGGCTAGACACTATACGTATCTCACGACGTTCCAGAAATTGTGCCAATTGGTTCGGAGTTGGCTGAGTAATAGCAGAAAAGTGCTAAAAATAGGAGCCCTGCCGAGGTGGTTCCACTTCTATATGTGATTTTTTTTTCTCATGTAGCTATTTGAGCTCGTTGAGAACTGTTTTCCATGGGTCTTTCGACTCCATGAGTTTCATTCAATTATCTAACTCCCTAAAAAAGATTTTTTTCTTTCTAATTGTTTTGACATTCCTAGACACGTGAAAGAAAAATCCCCTTAGTGATTTTCAAAAATTTCTTTACAGTCAGCCAAATAAAAACCCAAGTGATTGCAACCTGTGTTTTGGCCTTCTCGATTTTTTCACCTGGAAACGCGTTAGAGTCTTTTTTTATAGAATGAGATAATCTGCAACAGATACCCAAGAGGTGGTTCCTCGGGTGATGTGGGGATCGACCCACTAAAAACTCATTCTCTCTCTTCCTTACCTTCGCGGTACGCCCGTTAGGGATGACTTCGAGAAGGGAGGAACCGTACATGAGTACACTCTAATAGTAAGCTTTCCACCAGCTACTGCCTTAAGTTGTTCACTCTGCCCTGGAGGCTCGGGCCCTGGCTAGTACTTAGACTACCCGTTGAACTCAAGCTCCTGGATGGGGAAGGGGGGCCAACTCAACGCGTTAGAGTCTACAGTTAGACAAGTGGCTAAGGCTATGGATCGCCAATCCGGGGACGGCGGGTTCGATTCCCGTTCCGGTCGGGAAAATATTCTCTTATCCCTGGGCATAATGTATTATTGTGCTTGCCTCACAATATACAAATTCATGCCCCCTGAATTAATAACTGTGGAAGTGTTCTAAGAACACTACGTTGAAGAGAGGCAGGCCAAGTTCCAATGCGAACATCGAGCCATAAAAAAGAAAAAAAGAGACGTGTTAGAAATGCTTTGTTTAAGATTTTATAATGTTTTGCATCATTATGATATAAGGCTACTAATATTTTAACGCTTTCCCAAATATGAAGAAGTTTGAATTAGTGTTATCAGTTATTGTACCATTTAATTTCGCCCTTTTTGCCTTTCTCATACACTAAGTGTACTGAAAGACTATATGTTCACTCAAAAAACGATTTTTCGAAAAAAGGCTCGGAGGATCAAGTCTCATATGCCAATCAACTCAGTTCGACGAATTGAAATGATGCCTGTATGTGTGTTTGTATGTATGTCTGTGCGCAAAATAAGTTAACTCACTTTTAAGGCACTTCCCATTGGTCGATTTTTCAGATTATAGCTCGAATCGAACCGGAATTTCACCGCATTATTTGCCATTGAAAATGGTCTGGATCGGTGAATGCGATCCGGAGTTATGGTCATTTCAGTGATCCAGACCAGCATCGGTAGAACTGGTCGTACATAAAACTGAACCAAGCCCCATCAAACTGCAGCGATGTTTGCAACCTTTAGGATAGTTGACGAATTTTGGGTGGAAATCATCACTGGAGACCAGAAATTCCACGATGTTGAACCAAAATTTAAGATGGCAGCCTAATATTCAAGATGGAAGCTTCAAATTCAAGATGGCGGCTGTATAATGGAGTTTAAGGCTCTAAAACCATGAAATATGGGGTATATTTGGTATGGAGAAGATGTTCGGAGCCCAAAAATGGTGACCAAAATGTTCAAGATGGCTGTCTAAAATCTAATATGACGGCTCCAAATACAAGATAGCGGCAGTTTAATTGTATTTTAGGTTTTAAAACCATGCAATATGGGTATATTTTGCATGCGGAAGATGTCTGGACTCCAAAAATGGCGGCCATGGTATTAAAGATAGCAGTCTAAAATCTAAGATGGCAGCTCTGAATTCATTATGGCAGTTATTTGATTGTGGTTTAGGCTCTAATACCATGCAATATGGGTATATATGGTAAAGGGAGGATTTAAGGAAGTCATTAGTCATACATATTACACGCCTGAATTACCCTATTTAAAACTTAAGCGATTACGAAATCGATTGACACCGTTATTTTTATTATCGTTCGTGATAAGTTCTTGCAAAAATAAAAAATAAAACAAACAACACCCTATTCCCATTATTTTGTTTAGAAAGTACATGAAAGCTTACATACTGGAATAAATGAATTGATACTCAGTGTTGTCAGAAGTTTCTCCAAGGATTTCTGTAGAAAATCCTTCTTTCGATTCCCTTAAAACACCGGTGGTTTATCGAAAACATCTTCCAAGCATCCTTTCGTATTTTTGTTTTCATGAACTTCGCCACAAATTCCTTCTCGAATGCCTTAAAAAAATCATTCAAGAATTCATTCGTAAATGTATATTAGAGATTCATTCAGAAATTTCACAAGGGAGTCCTCCAAACAATAAGATAAGATTAGAAACTCTTGTATTCTTAATCTTAATATATGTTTCCAATATTTTATCAAAAAATGTTTCCAAAATTCCTTCAGCAAAACTTTTAGAGATTCGAATGAGTGTAATCAGTTTCATACCTTTTAATTGCGCCATATGACATAGGGCGGAATTAAAAGGTTTGAAACTGATTACACTCATTCGAAGAGGGTATTCTGCTTAGAGGGTTCGAAAAGTCGGTACAAGATCATTTCAGAGATTGCCTACAGGAATTTCTTCTAAAGTTCCTACAAGGATTCTATCACAGATTCATCTAGAGATTTATGGAACAAAAAAAATCGAAGGGTTACATTTGAAACCACACGCAGGTTCTTTTAAGAAATCTTTCTAAGATTTATTCGGCAATTTTTTGATGAATTTTCCATGTGCTGCTTCATGAACTTTCATATGGAGTTTTCCAGCAGTTCCAAAGATTCATTTTAGCAAATCTTGCGTGTATTGCTTCAGTTCTCTACGAAGTTCATTATTACAAATTATTTAAGACACTTTTTAATAAATTAATGACTTGTTAAATTCCTCTAGATATTAATGGATTTGCGTTGCGTTGCGCGTTGCGTTGCGTGGTAACGGAGTAATTCGTAGATTGCATACTGAAAGTTCTCATCTTAAAGCTTCAATACTCCTGTTCTAATAATTCCTCTAGATATTAATGGATTTCTCCACGAACACAGATTCCATCAGAAGTTCTTCCGCAGGCTTTTCAGAAAATCTTTCAATTGAATTTTCAAAGTGTTCGCTAAGGATTTATAAGAAAATTTCTCAAACGATTCCTCCAGATTTTTTTCAAGAAAAAAATCTCTCCTTGATTTTTTGAAGAATTTCTTTCAAAGATTTCTTCAAAAATTTCTGTAGAGATCTCTTCAAACATTTTTCTAAAGGTTTTTTTTAAACAATCTTACAGGGATTCTCCAGAAACTCTTCCAGATTTTTTTCTCAAAATTAATCTGTGATTCGGAAATTTCTCTTCTCAGATTTGTTATGAATTTGCTCCAGGGGTTCCTTTACAAACTACTCTATGAGTTTCTACAGACATTTTCCGAGGGATTCATTAGCAGAACCTCGCATAGGTTGCTCCTCATAGAATTCCCTCAAACATTCTCCTTGAAATTTCTTAAAAAAGAACTCCAGGGAATCATTAAAAAACTCAAAATAATCTGGGGATTCCTTTAAAAATTCCTTCCGAATCTGAAATTTTGTCCATACATTTTTCCCAGAAGTCCTTTTTAAAGTTTTACTCTGCCGAGTAGCACACATATTCTGCTACAGTACATGCAACTCTTGTCTGACTGAATTAGATCGAATAAAAGTTGCAGATAGTTTTCTGGAACAAGTGTGCTACTACCCGAGCAGAAGGGAATATCAAACCAATAACTATCAAATCACATAATTTGTTTTTATATCTTGTTTTGTTATTATTAACTTATCAAGCCATTAGTTTTCCATAACAGCTTTGTTTGACAATCTTTTTTTGTGATGATCAAGCTATTGATATACACCCATAAAATAATATGGTAATCAAATTTTTTGTTATGGAACAAAATCAGTTATTATTATACTATTGAGAGAGTACGAATATTTAGTAAACAATAGCACAACAATAACAAGTTTTGAAATTGAAACTACATCATTCGAGATTTTGTTTACAGCATACCGTGTGTATGATCTAATTGGTTCCTTTTTAGTTTATTATTTTATAAACACTTCGATAATTATGACCTGTTTTATGTTTCTTTTTTAGTATTTATTTATTTACGTATATTCGTAGCTATTCCTTAGAAATTCGATATAGTGGATATCAGAATGTTGTTTTTCTTGATGAGTTTGTGAGCAAGCCATGATTTGTGCATCTTACATTATTGAAAAAATTTTCATCTTGTATTTTTCGTTGTGTAATTTTCAATTGATTTTATATGAGAACTAGCATTGATTTTTTGATGTGCTCTAAACACTTGTTTTGTTATTCATATAGGGCCTTCTATCATTTGTGCAGGTGTACCTATTTTGGGAACTTGATGCTATAACTAAGTCAATTTCAAACCAATTGATTTGGATTTTTGTATAGGGTTAGATACTGTACGTAACTCAACGTGTGCCAATTAGGTATAAAATTGATTTAGTTACAGCGGCAAGTGCCAAAAATAGGTACATCTGCCCAAATGGTACAACACCCTAGCATTATTACTTACTATGTTATTAGTTCGATATCATAACTAATTTTGCTTTCGGATTGTTATCAATAACTTTAAAATAACAACATTTGTTATTGAAATATTTCCTCAATTCATTGTTATTATGTTGTTATCGAACTAACAAAACATGTTATTAAATTGGTCTTCCAGGAACATTTTTTTGTTATGATTTTTGTTATTTTGCCGCTTATGACAGCCAAGTTTATAACATAATTTGTTATGGTAATAACATGAAAATAACTTATTTCATTACTCAGTTATTTTGTCAAAATAACACATTTTCTTATTCTGTTGTTATTCCCTTCTGCTCGGGTAGGACTGTTTGGTCCAAAAGCGTTGCATTGGTTCTTTAAAACATCTTTAAAGAATTGCTTCCAGAAAATTTTTTAGTCGTTTAAGAATGTCTTCATGGATTCTTTAAGCAAATCTTGCATAGAATGTTACAGAAATTGCTCGAAGAATTTCTTTAACTTTTTCTCAAGTTCCTACATGAATTCATTTAAAAGATTCGTCCTGAAGTTTTCACAAGGATTCTTTTAGAAAAAAAATCACGAATATTCTCAAAAGATTTAATCAGATTCTTCCACAAAAAAAATCCCGTGGCTCAAACGAGCCCGGATACCTGTACATCGGCGAAACGCTACTCATAATGGACCCCCATTCGGACTGGAAAGGAACAACGGCCATCCATCATCCTTGTGCTCATCCTTCTACCATGTATAGTGTAGAAAAGTGAATGCAGCAGAGCAGGCAACCAGTTCGATAAAGTAGAATATAATACACTTCTAGGCGCTGTACAAAATGTAAGTGCAGCTGTCAATTGAAATTGCTCACGTAGTGCCCTAGTGGACAATAGAGCTGTAATTAGGTTAAGTGATTAAGAATAAAAAAAATTAGGGATTCCTTCAAAATTTTCTTCAAAGTTGTTCTTTAGAAATTCTTCCAAAGACTCCTTCAGACTTCTTCAAGAATTTTTCAAGAAAATCGTCTAGAGATTCTATTTTAGTGGAAATTTCTCCAAAGTTTCCATTAGAAAACCTCATTGGAACATTTTTTAAAATACATTTATGGACGAATCTTCTATTGGTTTTTTTTTCCAGGAAATCTTCCACGAATTCTTTCAGAGATTTCGCAAGGATTTAGACGAGGGGCCCAGATGCAAAGGGGTGTAAGTGATCATTTCGTCGATTTTGAGCTGAGCATATCATATAATTCTTAGGTTTTCAAGTTCTGGGAACTTTTTTAAGATTGTTTCTACGATGATTAGAAAAACTACAATAAATCGGAGAAAATTGGGTCTATCGATGGAGTATCCTCCATACATTTTTTATGGGATGAAAAATTGGTCAAAAACTTTAAACCTCATTTACTCGAAAATGGGGTTTTATCACTTACACCCCTTTGCCTCTAAGCCCCTCAGTTCATAGAATCATCCAAAATTTAGAAAATGCTCTTAAGGTTCCTTTTATAGATTCTTCAAGCATTTTCTCTAATGATTCGTTGAGATATTCAATATAAAACAACCTTTCACCTTTAGAAATTGCTTCAAGAATTCCCCAAAACGAAATCTCCTTGGACTACCTTCGGAGGTTTTTCCCAGGGCTTCTTTCAAAGTTTATTTCAAAGATTGTTGCGGAAACTCCTTTATTGAGCTTTTCCGAGTGCTCCTCTGTGTATTTTTTCAGAAATTTCTCCAGGATTTCCTCCAAAGATACCCCAAAGTAACTCCACAGATTGCTTCAGGAAATACTTTTAAAAAATCGGTCAGGAAGTTTATCATGTTTTTTAAGAGTTCTTCTAAAAATATCTCAAGAGGTTTTGTTAGGTAATCCTTCGGGGGTTTCCCAAGGAATTTCTTCGGGTATTCCTCAAGGAGTTTCTTCATAAAGTTCTCCTCTGATTTCTTCAGGAATTTTCCTTAAATTCGCTTATATGTACCTCCAGGAATTTTTTCAAGAGTTCTTCCACAGATTTCTACAAGAATTTGACTATAAATTTATTCATAAATTATTTCAGGAACTGATTTGAAAATTTTTAAAACATATGTATAATTGATTATTTAAAAAAAAATCAGGAGTATTATTTCTTCTGAAATTTCTCTGGAGATTCTTTCGAAAATATCCCTCAGAATTTCCCACCAGAACTCTTCCGACAAACATTATTGCTCTACAACGGCTGAATAAACCACTCTTAAGCTTGATTTTAATCATTTTGACTGAATAAGCTGTTATTCAGCTATAGTTGTTACTTGGGCTTCCACCGGTTCCTACCCGGACCCACAAAAAACAGTTCCATTGTCGCCAAATCTTTCATTTCTCCGGAACCACCAAGAAGGCATTGCTTCAGAGAGCTTTGAAATATAAGACAACGTTATGTTCAATTGAGTGTGTTATGTTATACTTTGAAATTTTGTTTTTTTTTTTGTTTTCGTCGTGTAAATGAAAACAGTTGAGAACATAATGTGTTCCCTTTTTAATATTTTAATCATTCTGGAATCTGAATCCATCGAAGAGGAAGCGTTTGTTCGTAGTTTTCAGTTTATTTACTCAGAAATAATTTCGTATGAAAACTGCTAATGCAAATTATTCATTCTATTGAGGAACTAAACTAAATACCATTCGAAACTGTTGAAACCAGTTTGCATTCGTAACTTCGTTTGAACGGGTTGCAAAGACTATAATGGAGTTTTAAACCGCTTTACCAGTTTGCAGATCAGCACGTGTAGTTCCGTCGTCGGTACCATCATCGCATGCATCGTCCAGTTAATTCATTATCAGGAATTTGAGGTTTTCGCTGCATCCAAGCTTTTACGCTTATCAGTCCAACTATTGAAAGTCAGCGAATTGCTATTAATCCCGTTAATTTGTGAGAGAGTTGGAAGATCCAGCTGGTAGTGTGCTGTGGATGGGATTTTGGGAATGTATAGACTAAATGAATAATTTGAATCATCAAATGAAATAACGAATGAGCTGAATTTTCCGCAATTACTTTATTACTTAGCAAAAAAACATTTCTTTTGTATTTCTCATAAAACATATTATAAACATCATCTTTTTTGAACTGGTACAAGTCTCTTAAATAAAAACAAATCAATCAAATCAATCAACTGGTACAACCATTTTACTGTCAAAATTAATCTTCAACTGGAACCATAACTGATAGGCTTTCTTACAACTACTTTGAACGAAAAATGCATAAACGCAAATAAATTATGAAGTTTATCCGATCCACTACCTGCTATATTTATTCTATACCATAAGAGCTATGCCACAACGTTATGTTTATACAAATCAATAGTGGTTCAAGAGAGAACACCGAAATTGGTGGCTAATTTCCACTGGGAAAATCGTCGGTAATTCGTTCTGGTGAAAAGTGAACTTTCAACAGCAATGGAAGCGCACTGTGAAAGCCACACATTTACGACCGGCGAAGCTTTGTTTCGCTCTCAAGTCAATGAATACCCAGGCCGGGCCCTCCACTGACTGTTGTAAGACGCCAATTTGGTCCGTTCGCTTGAATAGACTTTATGGCCGGGCAGTGAGCTCCCAAGCTGCGGGAGCAGCGATAGTCCTTCGTAATCCTCGTCGATCCACCGTCGTCGCCGTCTCCCATCTCTCAAACGTTCCGCGGTTGAACGAGAACGAAAGTTGCGCCCGATGGAAATTAAAAGCTGTAAAAAGCTTGTGCACTTTTCCACAGATCTTCGCTCGTTCTCCTTCTCTAGCAGCAGCAGGGGCAAGTGCGAAACTCCTCCGAGGGCACTTACTTTCCTATTCAGTTCTCCATTTAAGCAATTCGGGCCAGCAAAAGCACTTTACAGCGATCGCTTTAAATCTCCGGGCCAGCTTTACTTGCACTTACACTTGCTCTGCCATCATCGGAGGAGCAGAGGTCCGATAGCAGGAGGACCTTTCCTTGCTTCATCAGGTTCGTCCTTGGCTTGCATCTTTCTGACTGAGCATAGTGAGGTCAGCTTCAAAAATGTAATGGACAAAACTTTGCATGATACTTGAAGAAGATGAAGCTTTCAGTTCTGAGCCATTTGAACACATCAACTAAAAGCATTCTCAATTGTAGGTACCAAATTTGCGCTTGGCAAATCTTGTCAAAATTTCGAATCAAAATTTGAAACCAACTGCAGCACTGTTGTTGATAGTTTCTTCCGAGAAAGTTGGTCCCCCTGCATCAACAAATCAGAACGAATGTTGATGGCAGTAAAGTTTATGAGAGAACGGAAAGGCAAGTCATTGACTGCAGCAGCAGCCCTGGGGCTTGAACGATAACATCAGCCAGAATCCCCAGTCCAACCCCAGTATCAGATGGGCCATAGTTCTTCTACGTCGTCGCCGTACATCACGTTTTACGACCTCCCATTCCTAGTTGGCTGTCAGTCAGTCAGCCAGTCAGTTCTGGTGCTGCATAAATTTAGAGCTTTGCACCACCACCATAGGCGCATATCGACACAGAAGTGCGGGAAAAATTGGCAGAAAAGCCCGCTTTCCAAGGTCAGAATGTCGTTTTGATGGCCTGAGGGCTGGGGCCCAAGTAACAGCCTTTCGAGAAAATGGGAACTGTCGTCTAACTAGGCGAAACGATTCCCTTATTCAAACGATGGAATTGATAGGATTCAACGAAGATAGCGAAAATGAGGACGGTAAATGATGGAGCGTGTCCTGTTGAGGTTTTACATGTTTTCGTTTTGGCTCGCTAGATTTATTAATTTTATATCTTCAGACGTAATGAATCTTTGCGAAATATAATATAAGCATCTCCTTTTTCCTTAGTCCCAATGTTCATATGTATCCTTATGCCTTATAAAATATCTTTGACGTTTCATAACCTTGTTGTTTTCGATTCAAACTTAGGAAGATTTCTTCAGCTTTCCCTGGGTGGTTGATTCCGGTCAAAATGTAGAGCTTGTGATTGAGTTATGACTTGCTGGTGGCATCATCCAGCAGCTTCTTCTGGGATGTTCTCAGGAATTATTTTCGCGATTGTGAGATTACTTTAAGAGTTTCCAAATTCCTTCAGAAATTTCTTCCGAAATGTTTCGAGAAATTCGTTTCGAGATTTCTCCAGAAATTCCTTCTCAGATTATCCCATTCATTTTATCTAGGATTTCTGCAGGCGTTCCTACGGTGGTATCCCAGGGTTTCTCTGGAAGTTTCTTCTGTGATTTCACGAGATACTTCATTGGGTTCCTTAAACAGTTCTTTCTGCGATTTTTTCAGGATTGAGCTTCCTTGTAAGATTCCAAAGGGTTCTGTTCACAAAAGTTTCAGGAATATTCTAGGATTTTTTTTTCTGGGTTTGCTTCCGGGATCTGTTCCACGATTCCTCCAGGAATCCCTTCCGAGTTTCACTAAATAGTTTTATTTGGAATGTTTTTTTATGGTTTTTCTGGGATTTTTAAAAGGAAATTTTGGAAAACTGAAATCCCGGAAGGAACTAGTAGAAGCAAGAAGAAATAAATATCCTTACAAAGTTGAGTGAGGAATCCCTCAAGAAATTAGTGGAGGAATTTCTCCTGGAACTCCTTTAGAAACTTCATGTTGGTGGAGCGGACCTGGTGTGATGATTAGAACACTTGACTATCACGCCGAGGACCTGGGCTCGAATCCCACTCCCAACAAACTCGCAAAATGTGAGTTCTTCCTTCGGAAGAGAAGTAAAGCGTGGGTCCCGAGATGAACTAGCCAAAGGCTAAACATCTCGTTAATACAGATAAAAAAAAACTTCATGATGAACTAATTGTAATTCGTAATGGTAATTCCATTAATGACACATAAACTTTAAAAAGATTTCATCCTGGGAAATCTGGGGAAATTTCTGAATGTACTTCTGAAGAAATTCTAGGAGGAACTGCAGAAAAGCCAGAAGCGACTCTAGTAGGAAAAGAGTTTCTAGAGAAACCTTGAATGGAGTTCCCAAAAATAAATCCAAAAACAGCATCTGAATTCTGGAAGGAGATGTCGGAGGAATCCCAAAAGAAGTTCCCGAAAAAATCCTGTAAGCAATTCTTAGAGGAATTCCGGAAGAAGTTAGCAAAAGAAGTTCATGGAGGAATCATGTAAGAAATTCTTAGAGGAGTCTCGGAAGGAGTTCCTTATCTAATCTAATCTAATCTAATATAAACTAATACAAACGCAGCCAGTACGGTAAAGCATTATAGAAAAAATAGGTTATATTACGCCTAATTATTTCTCTTGTTGAGTTGATGCTTATGGCATACTCAAAGTATGGTCCAATGCACGAATTTATGCTGGCCTACTTACTCCCACACGAAATTTGACGTTTGAGCGGTGTCGGCATCGCTCAAACGTCAATTTTTTTGTGGGAGTAAGCAAGCCAACATAAATTCGTGTAGTGGACCATAGGACACTGCATTACTTTGATTTTGTATGGGATTTTGACATTTCTTGGCCTTGTTGTTTACAAAATTTCTGTAAGAGTGAAAGAGAAGGAGAGAATTCCATGCAGTGCCCTATAGCATAAGCGTCAAAGAAGCCAGGCCTACTGCGGCAAAGGTGATTCTATGGAAAGCCTCGACTTCAAATCAAATAACTTTGGTTTAACGTCGAAACAATTCTCGAATCTACAGAGGCAGAAGAACGCGTTGACATACCGTACCGTGGACATATAGGTACCTTTATTTAAATTATTCCCATTTTCTTACTTTCTACCTCCTAGGGTAATTGTTGAACGATTAGTAATGGAATTTTTGTTTTGTTTTGTTTTTACATGTTTAATTCCACGGTAATTATTATATAGGTATAGGTATAGGTATAGAAGAATAACCTGTGAACGTCTAGATCCAGTAATTACTTATACCTCTTATTGAATTTCATTTCCCTTAAACTCAATTTTCTAAGAGAAAACAGAACATTTTTCGGATGTCTGGAACCCAAATGCCAAATGTTGAAAGCTTCCTTGAGCTGGCTCATCCTAATCTTCACCGATGCTCGCTAATAGTTGAACGGTTCATTCCGGTAGTTGACATTTCAAATTATCTGTTGAAAATTTATCTGATTTTAATTTTCAAGTTTCATGGAAGTTTCTGAAAGGTTCCAGATGATTTCTCCCGGGGTTCCCGGGGTTTCCTGAGGGAACGACCATAAATTAAGTTACGCAAAATTTGCCCATATTGAACCCACCTCCAACCACTTCTTGAATGAGGGCTCCAACATTTTTGTATGGGTTGTCACACTTTGCTGAACCCCCCGTCCCCCTCCCCCATCAAAGCGTGACGTAGTTTATGGACGTTCCCTTAGGACTTTCAAGCGGGTTTCTGGGATATTTCACAGGAGTTTAAAGGATTTTCAGGGGGTTTGAGGTGGGCTCCGGAGGGATTTCCAGGGAATTCAGGGGGAACTTAGTGAGCTTCTAGATGGACTTGTAAGGTAGTTTCACGGGCTTTCAGAGAGGTTTCAAGGCTTTTCAGGGTTTGAAAAGATATCCGGGACATATCCCTTGGAACCACGACGAAACGCTTCCAAAACCCACTGAAACCCGCTGGAACGTTTCTGAAACCGCATCGAACTCCTCTAAAAACCCCTGAAACCCCCTGGAACATCCATGGAACCTCCTAGAACCCCCTGAAACACTCCTGAAATTTCCGGGAACGCCCCTGAAACCCCTTGAAAACCCCTGAAACGCCCTGCAACCCGCTGGAACATCCTACAACGTCCATGAAATCCCAAGGAACACATCTGAAAGCCCCTGGAACGCCCCTTGAACCACATGAAACCCTCTGGAACACTCTTGAAACTCACTGGAACAATCCTAAAGCTTCTATAAAACCCTTGGAACGCAGCTGAAACTCCCTGAAACCTGTTGGAACACCCTGTAACGTCCCTGAAACTCCAAGGAGCACCTCTAAAAGCTTTTGGAATGCCTGGGACCCATTTGAACACCCTGAAATAGCACTGAAACTCACTGGCATGACTTTGAGACTTTGAAACTCCTGAAAGCCCTTGAAAACCCCTGGAACGCTTCTGAAACCCGCTCGAACACTCTGGAATGCCTCTGAAACCCTATGCAAAGCCTCTAAAACACCCCTGGAACACTCCTGGATGGCTCTGGAGCGCTTGAACATTCCTAGAACGCTCCTGAAACCTACTGAAACATACTGGAATACCCTGGAACGTCCCTGAACCCCCGTGGAACGACCCAAAAACCTCCTGGAGCTCCCCTTAAACTCCCTAGAATGCCCCTGAAATTCCTTGAAGAGGCCTGAACCGCTCCTTAAATCCCATGGAACGCTTGAAAACCCTCGAAACGCTCCTGCAACCCACTGAACACACTGGAACGCCCCTGAAATTCTATGGAACGCCCTGAAACCCCCTGGAACACTTCTGGAACGCCCCTGAAACCCTCTGGAACACCTCTGAAACTCACTGGAACATATCTGAATCTTCTATAAAACCCTTGGAACGCTGCTGAAACCCCCTGAAACCCGATGGAACACACTTTAACGTCTCTGAAACTCAATGGAACGCCTCCTTGAAACCCCTAAAACGTCCCTGAAACTCCCTGGAATACCCCTGAAACTCATTGGATCGCCCCTGAAACCCCGTGATAGCCCCTGGAACGCTCCCGAAACCCACTGGAACACCCTTTGTGATGAAGCTGCCTACGGCAGAAAATCCCTAAATAAAAAAGAACGTTCCTGACCCTTATGGAACGGCCCAAAAACCCCCTGGGACACCCTGGAACTTCCCTGAAACTGGAACGCCCCTGAAACCCCTTGAAGAGATCTGAAACGCTCCTTAAACCCCATGGAACGACCCTGAAACGCCCTGGAATACCTCTGGAACGCCCCTGGGGCCCTTTGAAACCTCCTGAAACACCCCTTGGAAGGCCCCTTCAACTGCATTACCTTCTAAAACCCCCTGAACCGCACGGAACGCTCATGAAACCTCATGAAACACCCATGAAACCCCCTAAAACCCCTAATGCAGAGTGCGAGAGTAAGGTATGTAGTCGACCTATACAATTCGCTTTCACTTGTCAATGGGAACAAAGCCGAGTGTATTGTGGATGGGCATCTAAGCCGAAAGAGAGATGGATTTGTGAAAAAGGGAATGTCCGTGATGTGGCCTCGGAGTCAGTTTGGTTTTCTATTCCACAGAATCGTTACCTGTTCTGTGGCTTTGTTACCGAATTCGGTAACAATGGGAAAATCGACCCAAATAAGGCCTTTCACTAATATTCCTAAAAAAATAGCTCTAATTGTAGTCCATCTATACTTCTCTGAAATAAAGACATGATTT